>NC_046155.1:48366122-48666122 GCF_011064425.1 Rattus rattus
ACTTGTGTAGTGTGCTGTTTTATGTATGATTTCTTATACTCATTATTATACTCTTGAGATTTAAATGTTTTTCAATGTATGCTTTAGAAGGCAATTCCTTTTAATTTCTGAGTAGTATTCCATTATATTGATATATATTTCTCTCTATATATATGTATATGTATATATATGTGTGTGTGTGTGTGTGTGTGTATTATAAATAAATTCAATTAGATAGATGCGTATGGATATGGATTAGGTACCATAGATCAAATACACACACACACACACACACACACACACATATATATATACATATATGTATATACATATGTATATATATATATATATATATATGGTGTGTGGTCTTGAACATTATCTTACTAGGTGTTTAAAAACACATCAATGATTTTAAACTTGAATCCTAAAGATTAATAGTGAGTATTTGTCTTCCCTCAGTTTTATTGGGCATTTGTATACCTTCTCCTGTCTTTAATTTTTGGACACAGTTTAAATCTGGAAGGTTTTACTATGCTAATTTAAAATGTCTTTATGTATTTTAAAGATTTGTTCATTTTTGCACGAAAGAATTGTTCATGTTTGTGTGGCTGACTCTGAATCCGTACCACGCGTGTTATCAATGATGGACAGAAGAGGGTGCTCGGTCTCCTAGAACTGGAGTTACAAGCAGTAATGAGCTGCCTGCTGTGAGTACAGCAAGCAAAATCCAGGCCCTGTGCAAGAGCATCAAGCACCCAACTGCGAACCATTGGTACAGCTCACTATTTTGAATTTTTAATATAAATTCTTTATCAGTCAAGTTTTCCTATGGCTAGATTTGATTTCTTAATATTGTCTACATTAGCTTTCCCTGTCTGTGTTTCTCAAAACTGCATTATGTAGTTTCTATCAGTTCTCTGGATCTTAAGGGTGTACCTCCAATGTGGTTGGTGTCAAAAGAAACAATGAAGATTCCAATGGGTTGGATTTCTTTCAAAAGTTATGCTTTCAAGTTTATTAAGGTATTTCCTAGATAACACCAGCTTGTTCATATTATATCCAGCAATATATTCTTGCATTTCAGGTCTCCCCAATTTCCCCTTCTATCATTTTGTTTATCTTTTAAGAGTCCATGTGATTATATTGGGCCTACTCATCCCATATCATTCTAGACAATCTGCCTTCATGAGATTCAACATAGGAGTAGACTATATTATATCTTCAAGGTCTCCTTTTATCTGTAAGGTAACATGTATGCAGTTCTCTTGAGCACTGGAATATGGAATATTTTGAGGTACAAGAATAGTTATAGTTCTGTGTAGCATGACACAGGGAAAGGGATGTTAAACCTGATAGGGTGCAGCAGGTCAACATTCTCCATTCCTTTGTGATCTTAGCAACTTTTATATATCTCAAGTTGAAAAGTTATTTATTCTTATTTTGTTCTAGCAATTTTATATGGTTAAGTCCATGCCTTATTTTTAAAATTTGATTATAATTTAAAAGTATAGTCAATCTTACCTCTTTTCCAATATGTAGTTGACCCACCAATATTAATTGAAGATAATTTCAAGTTCTGTTTAGAATAACATTGTAGTTTACTTCAGTAATGACTGTCTTGTGAGAATTCCTTATGCACAAACTATAACTATTTCATTGGTATGTTTTATATAAATTCTGTTTACTTATGAATTGCTTTTTCAATATATTGAGAGCAATTTTCAATGATCATTGATGAAATATAATATATCCATTTTCTCTTATATACTTTGGTTTCTTAGCTAAGGTACTTAACCTAAGAAAAGAAAGATTGTACAAATTGTTATGAAAAGATTTATAGCTTTATGTCAAGATCTATAATTAACTTTGAGTTAAATTTTATATTAATTTTAAATACAGGCTTAGGTATTTTAATCTCTTCTTATACATGAATACCAAATTGTTCTAGTACCATTTTGTGAAAAGTGTCATTTCTTAATTGGACTATGTGAGTTATTTTCTCAACTGTTTTGACTATGTACCTCTGTCTTTACTGCATTTATTATTCCTTTATTTTATACCATTATAACTATAATATTATATTGGAAATTGTAAATATAACTTAATTGGCAGTATGAGAAATACATTAAAATTAAGAATTATATATATATTATAGTATGGTTTAGTTGTAAGTGTAAGAACTTTGTTCTCTTCTATTATTTGTACTTTTAAATTCCCTTTCACTTTTCATATAATTTTTGGTGTTTTTACATCAACATGATCAGATAACATTTTATTTATTTAGTATTACTGTTAGAGTCAAAATCTTAATATTTTTGGTCAAATTTGTTCACTTATCTTTTAGTTTTAAAAAATATTCTCATATTTGTTTCAATAATACTTTGTATTTTAAATCCTAAAAAGATTACATATATTTCATCTAAACATTTTATGACTTTTATGTTTATATAAATGATGACATTTGTCTCATTTCTGTTATTCACTGTGAATATATATATGTATATATATATTCTACTATGGAATCTTTTCAGTCTTTTGTTCATATAGCTCTCCCTTCACCTGACTTGCTGTGTTAGGGACAATATGACATGCTTCCTGCTCCTAAAACAGAGCCAGAAGTGAGTAGGCCTCCATGAGTGAGGCTAGGGTATGGTTAATGTCTCAGAAAAATGGTAAACCTGAGACCTTCTGGACAGATCTTAAGGCTGTGGGAAAGAACTCTGCAAACATGAGTTCAAGAATATAAAATTTCTCAAATTATAGGGATACAATATGAATTGTATAGGGAAATTCACAGATCTAAAAGAATAGTGGCAGCTACACTATGAGCCAGCTTGTCAGAAAAATTGGAAGGAAGGAGATAAAGAGATTTAGCGAGTGGCGATCAAAGAGCAAGATCCCACCAAACTAAGTTTTTTGTTTGAGTTTACAAATTCTGGCAGATTCCTGTGTTCAAGGTCAGCTTGGAACAGAGAGAGTTGAGGTCCAAGCCCAAGAGTGGTAGGAATAGTAATTTCATGGTGGAGTCCTAGCTAGCTAGCTCACTGTCTGACCTTAGCAAAGGCAGGTATAACCCTGAATTCATTTGCTATATATGTATATATTATAATATATAAATTTATATGTATTAATATGCTTTCTGTCTCTTTTCTAAGAATCAAGGGGTTGGAGTCATGGGATAATCCAAAGGGAACCTGGGGTAATGACTAAGTTGATATGTGAATAAAAGACTGTGCTTTTGTACTGTAAGAGATTAGCTATCCAGAAAGATTTAGGATAGCAAGAGAAAGCAGAACATAGGCTTGTAACCCATGATTTGACTTTGCCTCCTTTGTTTCACTGCTCTCAGATACCGCCCTTCTCAGAAACCCCTTTCCAAGATGAGTCTGGTCCTTGGCATTCTGGCTGTGTAGGCTGTCTGATCTCCTGATCTGTCCCCATACAATACTATTGTATCCTGCTATAACACCAGGTCCCCAGCACACAAGGCTGGACGGTCATTGACCTTACATCTTAATTTTCTTTCTCTTAGGGAGCACAATTTTGGGCTATGTTTTCCAGTACCCAAATGTCATTTAATATATTTTTTCTAGTCTTTAGGTTTTTAATGAGTGGAGAAATAACTCTTTTCAGTTTAGCCATGAGGCTAGAAATTGATGTCTCCCACAATTTCTTTAGTCTGACATGTACTGATAAGTGCATGTGTTATCTTTTTTCTTGGCCTTTCCTAAACTTTTGCAATGAAGATCTTATGATAGGTTGTATTGCTCAGGTGATGATACGTCTATATAACAAATACATAGAGGTATACATTTTATGTATAAGCACTTTGAAATCATTACTAAAGGAAGATAGGGAGGATAAAGACCAATGAGTATAAGTGTTTGTTGTACAAGTAAGACCTGAGTTTGGATCTTCTGTACCCACACTGAAACTGGACATGGCTTCACTCATGCCTACAATCCCAGAGGTAAAGAGCACATAGGGCCATAGAAAGAAAAAGAAGCTCCAGTTTCAGTTAAAGGACCAGTCTTAAGGGTTAAGGTTGAGAGTGGTCAAGTAAGACAAATGATAAAGGAGAACCCCATATCCCTCTTTGACTTCCATGCAGATGCATACACTTGACCAAACACAAGCTACACACACACACACACACACACACACACACACACACACACACACACACACTAAAACTCACAAATCTGTGAAGGGACACATGTTGTGTACTCACCCTAGGAATGTACAGATCTTTAGTGAATGGAACAAACAGATCTTTCATAGAAAAGGGGCTATAAATACCCTGCTAACATTTGTCTGGCTTATAATATTCATGTGCTCTAAATATACCATCTCTCTCTTCAGTAAGATTAGTAGTAGTTGTGTGAATTTTTCTTACAAATGCAAGCCTGTCTATGGCTGCAGAAAAAAAAGCCAAAACAGGAAGAAAAAAAAGAAATTTAGCTCAAGTCCAGGCATAGTGAGGAAAATCACTGTACCACTTTCTCCTGTCACTTGCTCCTAACAGATATCTGAGGCAAAACACTAAGCCTAGCCAAGGCCCCTAAAGCCTCCATACATTGCTGCCAAACCTTGGCTAAATGCTCAGTGGTATCATTGTCCCTTTCTGCATTCCAAGAACTGACTGTCATTGGCACTGCCAAGCACATGGATGATGGATGCCCGGACTGTTTCTACCAACACAAAATCTGCGGAGCAAAACAAAACCAAGTTATGGCCAAATTCTAGACATACTTCTTAATTACCCCATTAAATCTTATGCAGGACTGGGGCGAATGTGCTCTCTTCCTGGCAGCCAGCTGCTAAGAGGAAGAAAACCTGTGGGGATTTAGAAATGAGTCTCATTTTGGATTAGTGAATTTGGATTCTTTCCACCTAATGGTTTTTAAGTTTCCCTTTTGTTACTAGGCATGCTAGACTTGGGAGGACTCAGTCAGCATTAAATTCTGGATATGGAATGTAGGAAGTCTTTACAGTGTGCCCTAAATATAATTTACAAATGTCTTTATTTGTAGCAGACCATGCAAAAGATTAAAATCTACCTCAAAAAAAAATCTATATTTTCTCTCGCAGGTCTCTTAGTGAAGCATGTCTTCATGGAAACCTGAGAGCTAGGATTAGAATGGGTAGGTTTGGGAAATTGTCAGATAGAAGTGCAGAAACTCAAGAGTCATCTTGCTGACATTTGAATTCCCCATATATGCCTCTTGGATATATGAATGGAGAATAATCATTTTATTTTCTTTGCCCATTTTCATGTGTGAGATAGAAATAATAATATACAGCTTGTATTGTACTTAAATTACTTTATTTGCTCATTATATTTATTAGAAATTACTATTTTTTAATTGTTATTTATGTTTTGATAACTGAATATATATATACATACATACGCACATACACACACACACACATATATATATATACTCAAGAAATGGCTTCAAGAACAGAAGGAGAATTATTGGTGATTGTAGATTCATGTATAAATTAACCAAATATTCTGAATGCCAGAAGCTCTGTCCTCAGTTCTTATTAACTTAAGATCCTTATTTTTGAGACTCTGTGAACTGTTTGCCATTCAGTGGATGATGTATGTGAACATTATTGAATACATCCAAAGACCCACAGTTGCCATTGTAACTAATCATTGATGGTTCAATAATTAAACTCTTCAAATCACCAAAACAAGTCAGGGTTAAGCACATAAAGGAGTCAGGCTGCCATTGTTCTACTTGGAGTTTAAGAGGAGACTCAGTTGTTCTTGGAAGGAGTTGAAAAGGCAGGGCTCAGCCAATATAATTTCACAGTCTTTCTTCAGCCTCTTCCTGCTTCTGAAAGGTCAGCTCTGATCTCATCTGTTAGCATCATATATTGTTTAAACCTTAGCAATTCCTATAAGACAAAGGCCAATATTCTAATATAGTTCTCTATTATCATCTATATCTATCTATCTATATCTATATCTACATATCTATCTATATCTGTCTACCTCTATCTCTATCTCTATCTATCTATATATATATATATATATATTTATATATTTAATTTAGGTTAAACCAAGTACACAGTCCGATAAAGTAGTTTTCACCATAGCCAATTCCTCATGGATCAATGTTTGTGACATTTGTATGCTGCATATGACACTGAAATGTAAAATGACACAATGAATTATCTTGGATGACTAATCATAAACACATAACATCATGTGGAATCATGCGACTAACAAAACTACCCAGAAGAAAGTATATGGCCTCATGAACAATACTTTGTTTTTGGGGAAGTCAATTCTCTGTTTCAGTCCTTTCTCTGGAACTTGCTAATACTGTAACCTTGGCAAATGACTCTATATTGCAGAATCCAGTAGATTATTTTTCCCATCCTAAATTCCTTTGAATTTATTGTGATGGAAATAATGTACATGAGGCCCTATCGTGAAGCCCACAGTGTTTTGTATCAGTAGTGATTTCCTTGTTAAATTGCACTCTAATTACTTTTAATTCTTTGAACTTTCATCTGCAGGGTATGCATTTTACACCAACCGGTTTATTTATAACCCACAGACATAAAGAAGATTGGTGCTTAAAATATTTCAATGGGCAAAAGAATAAATAAGATAAAGTTTTAGTAATGCATGACCCACCCCTGGTACAATTCTGTGAGCTCATGAATAGTGAAATGTGAATGGAAATCATGGGGGGGTATTTTTAAGAGATGTTGGAAGGATGATGTTTGAGCTTTCCAAAGTGGGGAGACCATGCATGAATACAGAAATTGGGTGTAGGGGGATGCCGCAGACAATGAGTTTTGATTTTGCAAGAGATGAAAAGACCTGGAGTAACCTTCCATGTTTGGCTGTGATGTAGCTAGACAAAGCTGACAACATATTCAACTATGCAAGGATTCTACTGTTCTGTGCCCAGTGGAATAAATATTCCAGACACACCATCGATGCATCCAGCCTGGATGGTTTGCAATGAAAATATGACTGTAGCTGGACAACATTTGGCTCTCTACCATGATAAAACATCACCACAGTAGTGAGGTTAAGAATGCTGAACTTTACCAGGGATGTTAATTAGGATTGTAGGATCTCAACGAACATGCAGTAAAGTAAATGGGGTCCTACACTGAATGGACTCGGTGAAAGATACCATCACTCAAGAAGCAGAACCTTCAACACCTTAGTAGCCTCTGTGTTCCCTCATGTTTCTCAATGACACAGTATATAAAACAACGAATGTCATACCTCCATCTCCTGAAGAGTCTTATGCAATGTTCAGGCGAAACGCACTCGAATAGTTAAAACTATAGTACTTTTGTTTAAAATGGTAGTCTGTGGTTGGTGGTACTCTCTGATTCAGGGAATAGAAATACGGTTAGCACCTTTCACAGGTATCTCCCAAAGGTTTTTAAGGTCAATGATAAGAATAAGCAGGATGGTATTGAATTCCTTTCTAAGCCTGGGCACTTAATTGTGAGAGTGTTCTCTTGTGCCAAGTTCAGATCTCTTTGAAACTATCATGTATAAAAGGAATGTTAATGTGGCCATTATGGTGGCTTAAAGAGGCTCATAATTCCTTAACATTCTTTTTATTGACACATGGAAGGGCTGTTCCTCCCAGTGAATCTGTAACTGTTTAAACCTAACAAGTAACATGATGCAGAGAATTTTCCAGATGCAGCGTTTAAGAAAACCTGGAGTTCCTGCCCCAGGCTCCCTAAGGCATTGCTCTCTATGTAATCATTTACCTGACTATAGAGTTTACACCAAAACATGCCTAGACCCTAAATGAAGAGTGACTCTGACTTTTCTAACTCAGCTGAGACACCAAGCATGTAAATAAAACTGTCTGGGACTCTCTGGAGCAGCACAGCGAGCAGTTTCACACAGTCAAGGGACTCTAGTCTGTCTTCAGTAGAGCAGAGTTTTCCAGCTCTTACCAAGTTCCTGACTTACAGAGAGCATGCAAGGCAGCCAAACACATGTCCGCCTTGCTTAGATGTGAGGTTACTCAGTGCAGTGTTCTGTCCTGACTATGAAGCAGACACAGACGTTCATACAGGTTCAGGGAACTGCTAGACACAGTAAGGGCAATATCCTTGTAGTGTATAATTAATATCGTAGAAACATGGTTACAAAGTTTAGTTGTCTACTACTAAGTGGGTCAATTCTCAAGGATTTTCATTTAGAGTCATAGAAAGAGATAATGGCTTGTAATTCTAAATTCAACCAATCTGGCTTCTAGTAACTTCTTATTGAATTGAAGTAGATCAGGCAATAACTTAAGTGCTAACTCACACTGCAGCGTAATTTCACGCCTAAGATCCACTCCCAGATGAAGGCAGCTTCTCAGCTCCCTGGAAGTAGTCAACGGTGCTTATTTACATCCATCTCACAACTGGCACCGAAAAAGAATATATGTTAAACCCCCAAATGTCTCTCATGGCAAAAACAAACAAAAATGAACAAACACAACAAACAAAAACTCAAAGAATCATTTCACTCACTGTCGAGGTGTAGTCACCTCTTGGGTTGAACTTAACAGCTGTTGAGGGAGTAAGGGAATCCCGAACTCTCCTTCCTGGCAGCCGCGCTAAGGAGTATAACATATCTGATTGAAATTGCAAAAGAAATTTGAGAAGACAGGATGCAATTACCTGAACTGGAAGTCAGCCAGCTCACCAGGGTGAAGTGGCAAGCAGCCCGGGCTGGAGAGCTGGCTTCCTGCAACATTTCACCGACTACTGGGGGACACTCAGTGCCTTGTGTGGACAATAAGAGCCCGTGTAAATCTGTGATCCTGAACCCACGTTACACACCCCCCCCGGATGTTCTTTCTAAGATGATACTGTGATTCTGTTAAGGCTATTTGGAGTCAAAGGCTCAGCTGGACCCAAATCACGAGCCAGGATAGACAAGGTGAAGGGACTCCATGCTGAACTTGGATATTGCTCATCCTGAAATGGTTCAGGAGACCAGTTAGAGGGATGTCACAGGGAGAGGTGAATGGCACTTGTGCATTCTTCACTCATAACCTGTAATAAATATATTATGATATTTTAATAAGCCAGACATACACAAAATAAACAATAGCTGGATTCAAGTTCTAGGTGCTAAGCCTTGAATTTTTGTTTCAAAGTACACAGAAGGATTGAAGATAGCATTCTCTGATATGCTATATCAGAGAAACATTCTTGTGAAATAGTGGGATCATATTTCTATTATTCCACAAGATGCAGGCATTTCTCTGCCTTCTCACACGGTACAGTTTGTAATAGAAATGTCCCATAAGTTCTAGTGTTTGAAAACGGTTGGCAGTTGGTGGCACTGGGGAGGTGTTGGTGCTTGCGAGAGGAACTGTGTTCCTGGGATGGGCTTTGTGAATCTCCAGTTTTTCCCTATGTCCACTTTGCTCTTTGCTTCTTGCTTACTGTTGAGGATGTGATCTTTGATCTTTCAGTTTCTTGCTCTGGCCTGCATGTATGCTTGCTGTTACACTTTCCTGTCATGGCAGTCTGTTCTGGAACCATAAGCCCAAATAATGCCTTCCTTCCCCCATGGTATTGGTATTATATCACAGAAAGAGAGAAGTAACAAAAGCTATAGTTGTCCCTCATTCTTATGGCTTCTAGGAAGCTTTTACTCTGAAGAGCAATTGCTGCTTTTGTTTTCTGTTGTTGTTGTTGTTTTGCTTTTAAACCTCACGGCATTTATCAGGCTTTTTAATAGCTATGGATTTCATAAAAGTTGGAAAGTGTTGTATCACCTGACTTTAGAGCAATAACACCTTAGCTTTGTGAAAAATGCTTAGTTAAAACCACTAGCTGATGTTAGTGACAAGAATAAATTTGCCTAGTGTCTTAGGGTTTTTTGCAGTGAATAGATACTATAACCAAGGCAACTCTTATAAAGGACAACACTTAACTGGGGCTGGCTTACAAGTTCAGAAGTTCAGTCCATTATCATGAAGGTGGGGTCATGGCAGCATCCAGACAGGCATGGTGCAGAAGGAGCTGAGAGTTCAACATCTTGTTCTGAAGGCAAACAGGAGAAGACTGACTTCCGGGTAGCTGGGATGAGGATTTTAAAGCCTATGCCCAACAACGTCCTCCAACAAGGCCACACCTACTCTAACAAGTCCACACCTCCAAATAGTGCCACTCACTAAGCCAAGCATATTTAAACCACCACACCTAAAGAGAATTATTTAATACATATTATATGAGCATATATATGCATATGCTTGTTGTGTGTATGAACACACACTTATGTGTGCTTGTACATTTATTTTAACCTGAGAAAGAGTGCAAGAACCAAGTGCCAATGAAGCGCTGGGCTATGGAATTCTCTACTTGCTTTCTTTTAAGGAAGGACTCCCACTAAGCACTGACAGTTAAGTATAGATAGAAAATCAGAGGATAGCCTTGTTTGACATCAATGAAAGGGGAGGCCTTTGGTTTTATGGAGGTTTGATGCCCCAGCATAGGGGGATGCTGGAAGGGTGGGGTAAAAGAGGATGGGTGGGTGGGGTAGCACCTTCATAGAGGCAGGACAAGGAGTTGTGGGATGGGGGTCTTGTGGAGGGGTAACCAGGAAGTGGGATATCGTTTGAAATGTAAACAAATGTAATGATTAATAAAAAAAAGTATAGCTAGAAAAATAGACAAGGGCTGAGATTAGAGGATCACTCTGCTTAGTAAAGTTTAATCATATGCTACAGTTTTTCAGTGAAGGGATAAAATTCCTTCCACATAAGTCATGTAGTATTTCCTTGAGAAGTCTAGAAGGTGTTTAGTCCTTTTCCAAAGTGTGGTTTCTGAATCTGCAGTGTTGGTGCTGCAGAAGAATTCAGAATCACTCTGTCTAACCTAGACCTGCCACATCAGAACCAGCATTCTCACATCCTGGTGTCTTGCAGTTTGATGAGCTCTCTCTTGATTATTAAAGTTTGAAGGAGCCCTCACACATACAAATCATCTGTTTCCATTAATACAGCACCTGTCAGGTTTGCTTTAGTGCATTTAAAATAGCATAAAGCAGATGAAATTTATCACACACATATATATATTTCCATGATCTTCAGATTTTCTTTACTTCACATTTTCAGCAATTTTATATTCTGTATGTTTTCCAAGCAAATACTGAAGCGAGATGGTTTTTATTTTATTAAAAAGACTTTTGATCTTTTGGGTCATATTTAAGGGTCATATTAAAATGTAAATAGTTTTTTTGAAAACCAAGGATTCAATAAATCAAAGATCCTTTAATTTCTGCCTTCAATTTCATAACCAAAACAATTAGTTCTCTTGCACTTAAGGATTTACATGTTATGTAGGCCTATAGTGAGTTGTAATTTTACATCAACTTGTTCTGCTTAGGTTAATGATATCCATTTATATCTTGGTTTATAATATATTCCTTACTTGAGAGTAATAAAAATGCATTTTGTTAACAAAATGACTGTAATTTGGTTTTGGTACTGAATCATATTAGCCTCATTATTCAAAATTAGTGAGGCTTTACCACATATGTCATGGATGCAGACATTAGCAAGGAGGGTGTGGATACTCTCAACACTGAATGTGAGGTGTGGGGTTTGGTTAGTGATTGAATTGTCCAGAGGTGTGTGTAGCATGCCTCTTCAATCTCCTGGACCATCTGAGCAAGTCCAGGAGTTGAGCGAGTCTAAGAGTTCCAAGCATGGAGTTGAGACCGTTGTCTGTTCTGAAGTCCTCTTCTCATAGACCAGCATCTTCTATGGGATCCTCTCATGAAGCCTTTGCACTCTCTTCCATTTTCTTTTACTCCACTCCTCTGCTTTCTCTCTTGCCTATTTCTTCTTCACTAGTAGATCCCTTTATTATTTTATTCTATCACTCATTTCTCTGAAGTTGCATTGCTCAGATGTCTGGGTCCCCTGACTCCAAGTGGGTCCAGCAACCAGTAGATGGCGTTGCAGGAAGGTAGTAGGCAGGAGGGAGGGGAAGAAGCCATGATTTTTTCTCTTAGCTTTATGCCTGGCTGGATGTTTCAGGCAGTGGTACATTTCCTCACCTTTCTGATTAGTGTTTTGAAGTTATGCTGCACTTTCCATTTTGGGGTTCTTTTCCCCTCTCCCTCATCCTCCAGGGCTACTAATGAATCTGGTTCTGCTAAAAGCCTAGTGGCTGCACTAGCTACTTAGTTTCCTACTTTTTCAAAAAGATTGATCATCAAAATGTGTGTGTGTGTGTGTGTGTGTGTGTGTGTGTGTGTGTGTGTGCGCACACATGTGCATATCTGCATTAGTGTGTGTGTGTGTCTGTGTGAATGCGCATGTGTAAGATCAGAGGACAGCTCACGTGTCATTCTTTGTTTGCTATCTGGCTTATTTTTTTGAGATAGGACCCCCTCTTACCTGTGGCTCATCCATTAGTTTACTCTCACTTGCCAGTAAATGCCACTGCGCTCATTGTCTCTATATTCTGAACTCTGAGATTATAAGCCCGTGCGACCATAACCAACTTTTTATGTGAGGGCTTGGGATCAGACTCCATTCTCATGCTTAAATGACAAGCACCTTTACCATTCATTATTTTCCCCCACAGCTCCTACATCATCACACTGTGTTAATAAGTTTCTTAATAGAGTAACGTTTGTTTTCATGGAAGAGCGTGATTGTGTGCAGAAGGGTAATAAAATATCACAAACTTGGTTTACAGATAACCTTTCATTTCAGGTGTCTGTGAGAGCCTCTATTTGGGTTACACTTTACTACCCATAAAATTTCAGAGTAGTTGTGAGTGAGTGTTATGAACTCTTAACTGTCTCTGCTAAAGAGTATCACTGATTCAAAGGCATGTGACCCTGAATCCAGAAACCTTACTATGGATAAGTCAGGCAGTGAAGAAGGAATGCAAAGCACCAATGGAGGACAGATTTTGGCACTTGAAAGGAAAAGGAAGAGAGTGTTGGGGCAGAGGGAGAAATTTTCCTTCTGAGGACAGATCTGTGAGACAAATTTCAATGTATACTGTAAACCCCCAGGAGTGGGTAGGCAATCTGAACTTCTGGAAAGTCCATGAATATTCCCTACTATTGATATTGCCCACATGTGGATCTAACTTGAGGGCTCTTGACTACCTGGGATTTCTGGATTTTGTTTGGTCATGAGAATCACTTGGGTTATTTATCCATAAAGCATTGTTCATACTTCATTTTCCATGAGGAGTGTAATTTTGTTAATCTTGTTCGGAGAATAGAAATTATGATTTTAAAAATGTTATTATTTTATCAAATGCTTTTTCTGCATGTAAGGAGATGATTATGTGATGTTTTTTCTTTGAGTCTGTTTATATATTAATGGATTTTCATATATTGAATCAACCTTGCATCTCTGGGATGAAGCCTACATGATCGTGGTGAATGATGGTTTTGATGTGTTCTTGTATTCAGTTTACAATAATTTTATTGAGTAGTTTTACATCGATATTCATAAGAGAAATCAGTCTGAAGTTCTCTTTTTTGCTGTGTACTTCTGTGGTTTGCGTATCAGAGTAATTGTGGCTTCATAGAATGAATTAGACAGTGATCCTTCTGTTTCTATTTTATGGAATATTTTGAGGAATATTGGTATTAGATCTTCTTTGAAGGTCTGGTAGAATTCTGAACTAAAGTTGTCTGGTCTTGGGATTTTCTTTTGGTTGGGAGGTTTTTAATGACCTCTTTTATTTCCTTAGGCCTGTTTAGAGAGCTTACCTGCTCTTGATTTAAATTTGGTATGTGGTATCTGTCTAGAAAGCCATCTATTTCATCTAGATTTTCCAGTTTTGTTGAGTATAGCTTTTGTAGTAGGATCTGGTGATTTTTTTGCCTCTGTTTCTGTTTTTTTGTCTCCCTTTTCATTTATGATTTTGTTAACTTGGGTACTGCCTCTGTGCCCTTTAGTTAATTTGGCAAGGGGTTTATCTATCTCTTTGATTCTCTCAAAGAACCAGCTTTTGGTTTCGTTGATTCTTTGTATCATTCTGTTTCTATTTGGTTGATTTTAACCATGTAGTTTGACTATTTCTCCCTTCTACTCCTCTTGAGTGTGTTTGCTTCTTTTGTCTCTAGAGCTCTCAGGTGTGCTACTAAGTTGTTAGTGTAGGATCTCTCCAATTTCTTTACCAGGACACTTAGTGCCATGAATTTTCCTTTAAGCACTGCTTTCATTGTGTCCCATAAGCTTGGGATGTTGTGTCATCTTTTTCATTAAATTCCAGGAAGTTTTAATTTCTTTCTTTATTTCTTCCCTGACCAAGTTATCACTGAGTGGAGAGTTGCTCAGTTTTCACTTGTATGTGGGCTTTCTTTGCTTTTGCTGTTATTAAAGACCAGCTTTAGGCCATGGTGCTCTGATAGGATACATGGAATTATTTCAAACTTCTTGTATCTGTTGAGGCTTGCTTTTTGATCAATTATATGGTCGATTTTGGAGAAGGTACCACGAGGTACTGAGAAGATGTATTAATTTGGTTTAGGGTGAAATGTTCTGTAGATATCTGTTAAATCCATTTGGTTCATAACCTCTATTTGATAAAATACAACATCCCTTCATGTTAAAAGTATCGGAGAGATCAGGAATTCAAGGCCCATACATAAAAAATAAAAGTAATTTATTGCAAACCAGTAACCAATATCAAATTAAATAGTGAGGTATTTGAAGCAATCCCACTAAAGTCAGGGACAAGACAAGAATACCCTTCTCCCCATATCTATTCAAAATAGTACCTGAAGTTCTAACTAGAACAAGAAGACAGCAAAAAGGAGATCAAGGGGATATACATTGGTAAAGAAGAATTAAAGACATCACTATCTGCAGGTGATGTAATAGTACACAAAAGGAAACCCCAAAACTCCACCAGAGAACTTACTTCTCCAGCTGATAAACAACTTCAGCAAAGTGGCTGGGTATAAAATTAACTCAAATAAATCAGTAGCCTTCCTTTATACAAATGATAAACAGTCTGAGAAAGAAATTAGGGAAACAACTCCTTTCAAAATAGCCACAGGTAATAAAAATATCTTGGGGTAACTCTAACCAAATAAGTGAAAGATCTGTATGACAATAACTTCAAGTCTTTCAAGAAAGAAAGTGAAGAAGATCTCAGATAATGGAGAGATCTCCGAGCTCACAGATTGGCAGAATGAACATAGTAAAAATGGCTGTCCTACAAAAGGCAATCTACGGATTCAACATAATCCCCACCAAAATCCCAACACAATTCTTCAAAGACATAGAAAGATAAATGCCAAAACCCCAGAACAGCCAAAACAATTCTTAATAATAAAAGAACTGCTGGGGGAATCACCATCCCTGACCTTAAGCTATACTCCATAGCAATAGTGATAAAAACTGCATGGCTTTGGTACAGAGACACATTGATCAATGGAATAGAATTAAAGATCCGGAAATAAAACCACACTCTTACAAACATGTGATCTTTGACTAAGAAACCAAAAATATACAATGAAAAAACTGTTCATAACTGCCTTGTTTGTGATAGGCAGAAGCTCAGAGCAACCCAAATGTCCCTCAACAGAAGAATGGATACAGAAAATGTGGTTCATTTACTGGAATACTACTCAGCGATTAAGAGCGAGGGCATCCTGAGTTTTGCAGACAAATGGATGGAACTAGAAAATATCATTCTGAGTGAGGTAACTCAGATACAAAAGGACAGGCATGGTATGTACTCACTAATAAGTCGATATTAGTCAAAAAAGGGACAGAATATCCAGGACACAGTCACAGAACTCAAGAAGGTTAACAAGCCAAAGGGCCCAAGTGAGGATGCCCCAATCCCACTTAAGAGGGAGAAGAAAACAACCACAGGATGGGGAAGAAGGGAGGGTCCTTGGTGGGAAAGGGGACAGGGAGGAGAAGGGGAGAACATGATCTGCTATTGGATGGGGAAAAGGACTGGATCCCTGAGGGCCAGCAGAAAGAATGGAAATAGGCAATCTCAGTAGATAAGAGGTAGAGGACCCTCCAGAATATACCAGAGACCTGAAAGGTGAGAGATTCTCAGGACACCAAAGGGAGGGACCTTAGATAAAATGCCCTACGTTGGTAAGAGGGAACTTGTAGAGTCCACCTCCAGTAGAAAGACCTGGTATCAAGTGAGAGATGGGATTGCTATCCCACAGTCTAATACTATGACCCATATTTGTTCCTGTCTGGATGAAGTGCAGAGATAAAAATGGAGAGGAGCCAGAGTAAAAGGAGGTCCAGAGACAGGCTCAAATTGGGATGCAGCTCAAGGGGAGGCCCCAAGTCCTGACACTGTTACTGAACCTATGGAGTGCTCACCAAAAGGGTACTATCATGGCTGCCCTTTCGAAGACCCAACAAGCAAGTGAAAGAGTCAGATGCAGATATTTACACCCAACCAATGAACAGAAGCTGCTGACCCCTGTGGTTGAATTACAGGAAATCAGGAAGAAGCTGAGGAGGAGGGCAGCCCTGTAGAAGGAATAGCAGTCTCAATTAACCCGGATCCCCGAGATCTCTCAGACACCGGATCACCAACCAGGCAGCAGACACCAGCTGAGATGAGAACCCCAACACATACACAGCAGAGGACTCCCAGGTCTGGGTTCAGTCAGAGAAGATGCACCTAACACTCAAAAGACTGGAGGCCCGAGGGAGTGGGGAAGTCTGATGTGTGTGCAGGGAGATGGGGGGCAGGGGATGGGAACATCTTTATGGAATAGAGGGGTAGGAGGTATGGGATGTAGAAGAGTTTGAGAGTGAACTAAGTGGGGGATAAAATCTGGAGTGGAAAAGAAAGATTAAATAAAACAATGTTATTATTGAGGTGAATATGGAAAATAATAACTAGATAACCTCTATGGCAATTCTATGACTTTCCCATAGAGTTACATGATGATATTCAATAATTTGGTTGGTGGTGAGTTTTTACCTTTTGCTTTTCTTCCCCCTGATTTCCTTCCCACTTTGTCTTACTACAGAGAGTAAGATTTTTGGTATACTGCATTTCTTACTTTTATTTCTTACTTTTATTTATAAAGCCAAGAACGGAACCCTGATCGTGTGGCCAGGCTTCATCACTTGATGAATAATTGATGTGGCGAACCCTGAGAGATACATGTTTGATGTTGTAAGGACTGAACAAAAAAATTGGATGTCACTAGCGAACAAATGGCTTGCTGCGAGTTCACACGATAACAGTAATGGTGTTGGGAATAGATTCCATCCCAGTCTAGGTTCTGGTCTTAAACCTGAATGTCAGCTTCCTGTGGTGCCACCCTTCTGCATGGGAAAGTTGCTGTCACTGTGCTGCCATAGCTTCTTCACGTCTCTCTTATTGCCCCTGCTCATGACAACTCTATGTCTCCCACTCAGGACCTGTTCCCCTCAGTCCCTCATTGCTTCTTTCAAGCCTCCCAGCACTGAAAATCAGCTCTGTTTTGAATCAGTATAAGGTTCAGAATTATTTTCCCAGTATCTCCGGTCTCCACAAACAGTCAAGTTCCTTCCAGTCTTTGGAAAACCCAAAAAATGGTGCACGGTGTTTCCAGATCTTATACCCTTTGGCAAAGGTGAACAATACATTCTCCTAACTTTTCCGGTTAAAGACAGCTTTACTTCATAGGGTCCTGTGGGAGAGTGGGAGAAGCAGGGAATCAGAATCATCCTGATTCTGGTGTTTTAGTAATGAGTTTTAGGTATGTGTGTATGTGTGTGTGTGTGTGTGTGTGTGTGTGTGTGTGTGTGTGTGTGTTATACAATTCTGTGGGGATTGCTGGTTTATTTACCCAGTCTACGTAGAGTTCCTGTTTGTCACTAGAGTCCTGAAGATGCAAAGCTGAGCAAAAGTTGATACAGATGCTGTCCCTGTGGAGCATATGATTTAATGAAAGAGATAATTTTAATTAAATGATCATAACCATGAATATATGATGCAATTAGTGATCAGGAGCTATGAAGGTAAGGAATGCAGGAGAAGTAACAGATCAGTAGAATCACCAGTGACCTGGCTAGGTGAACTTATTTCATGTTTGGTGAAGTTATACTTCACTATACTGCACAGGGTCATTCATTTTCCAAATGTAAAGGCAACAGATAATATTTAGTACTTGGGATATTTCAGTGGCTCTCTCTGAACCCTGCGTATGCTCCACCTTACTATTTTAGCATAGAAGTCACCTTAGTCCTGTAAGTCACTACCATGAAAATACAGCTTCTGCAATTGTGGATTGTGAACAGCATCTGTACCTCACTCATTCTGTTTGTCATGGTTTGACTCTGAAATAGCTCCAGATAACCACATTTTGAATGATTATTTCCTAGCTGGTAGTGTTCTCCAGGGGCATTATGAAGTCTTCAGGATGTGGGACTCTGGATAGAAGTCACTCATCCAGGCAGGACTCTGAAGATGATACCTGGAACTGTTTCTCTTCAGGCTCTGTTTCCTGGTTTGTTGTGCTGCAAATTCTGTCACACATTTCTACCGACATTCACTCTCCATTGTCTTCCTGACTGTGATGGACTGAATCCTATGAAACCATGAGCCAAACTAAATCTTTTCTCCCCTAAGTTTTTTCTGCCAAGTATATTGTTGTGATATTAAAGTAAAACTATACTGCACAGGGTCATTCATTTAGTGTACAATAGATGCTGAAAAGGCACAAGTCTGGCTGACTCAAGTCCTCAGGTTTATAAGAACCACGGTGGATTATTGCCCCAGGAAAATATGGTAGATGTGGTCTATGACAAGCCAAAGACTCCATAGCAAGTCCCATTGTGTCATAGTTGGGTCTACAATAGAGGAATGATGTAGTGTGTAAAAACCAATAAAGGATTTCTCAAGGGAGAACAGGGAAGAAAGCTCTTGTAGCATGGACTCCATTCTCTATTCTTGGAAATATATTTTAAGCAGCCTTGTGTGGAAGTGGAAGGAGCCTCTCCCTCTCACAGTGTGTGGATAAACAATGTGGAAGGGAGAGCTCACACAAGGAAGAAATTATCAGTTGTCACAAAATTGCCACCAGATAAAAAGGTCTAAATTAAAAAAAAAAAAAACAAAAGAAACAAAGTGTGAATGAAATTGAAATCTTTCTTGTTTGATTCAGAACATAAACTACAAGAACACAGAAGTGGGAAGATAAGACCCAATCTTTTTATGTCAGGATTTTTGTTGATAGGAATCTCAAAATGAGGTAACGGGAATAAGGTGGCAGATTTAAACCTTAATGAAATCCGTGCTTCTCTGTGACATCTGTAGAATTGAGATGAAGAGAGACATAGTAATGTACAGTGTTTCATTAGATGGACTGCCTATCCATGGGAGGAAGTGTTCTACAGCTTCAGTGTTTGCTCACAGGCCTTCTCTACATCACTTCACAAAGCCTGTCTCCAATATGGCATTAATGTAGTGTTAAGAGGAGACTCAAGGTTTTACGTCAAGAGACTAACTCTTTTATGAAATACGTTTCAGGGAGCCTCTTTGCTCCTTTTGGTACATGAGAAAGATAAATCAATGGCATGGTTACAAATGGGATCTCCTCACTAGATACTAGATCTGCTGTCTTGATTTTGTTTTCTCAATCTCCAGGAACTGTCAATACTTTGTCTATCTATGTTGCATGTGTGTATATATCTACATATAATATTATATATAATATATACATTTAAAATGTATTATATATTATATAAATGTTAAATTTGTTTACATTCTTACTTCATTTTATCAAGTATTGAATATGCCCAATACATTTTGAATATATAATTATTTTATGTTCCACTGTTATATATACTTGATATATAACATCAAGATATATAACAAATTTGTTTGATGCAGGGCCTTTTGCAATAGCCTCACTATATGGGTTAAGATGCTATTGTATAAAATGTTATTATCATAAAGAAGGTTATACACATACCCTCAAGTTGTTTAGAAAAAGAAACCATGATGGAAAGAAGTTTAAGAAGACTTTCATATTGTGACCCCTGAAATAAGAGAAGAAAAAAATAAAACAAGTTTATTTAATTTAGATAACATACAACCCAGGGCAGGTGAGGAGCTCCTTGGATGCTCACTGGAGGGGTGGCGTGATATTAGGATGGGTCTATGTGGTATGGCATGATAGCACTGAGTACAGCAGGAATTTAGGTAGAGAGAACTCTAGAAAGTTGAAGGAACTTTAGTCTTAGTTCACAGTTCCTGGAAAAAAGTCAAGGAAAGAGGTGTAGATAAAGGGAGAAGTTTTAAGTAATACTTAAAAGAGCAGTTCAGAGGTCAAAATAGGAATCCATCATCACAAAGAAGGACGTGACTCTAAGTGCCCTACCATGTGCATTTAGTATCCTCAGTACCATATTTTTCCAGAGTAAAAGTTAGAAGGGGATTAATTCAAATTCATAAATTACTTGAACTCAGCTGACCTAGGACTCAGCCACATAGAATAGATTCAAGAGTTGTGGTTGTCTCTGATAATATAGGGTGGGTGTGACTGTAGAAGTTAAAATGGAGGGAAAGAGTGCTGTGGCTCCCAAAAGAATGACATTAACACAAGAGAAAGATGTAAATACTGGATGGTCAGGCCAAACTACTTTTCAGGAGGGAAGTGCCTGTCCCAGGAGAGCTAGGACATGGCTATTCATCCTGGTAGGTCTTTAGTTAAAACATATGAAGCATTTACGACAAAATCATCCAAGACACCTTTGCAGTGGTATTCTTCTATTCTTCCCAGGAAATATCTTGCTGTTTATAGCCTCTCCTCATTCTTCTTTTTTTTTATATGCATTGTCCAGTCTCGGCTTTAATGAAAGAAAATATTAAGGACAAAGGGGCCACATACAGAAAGCTTGAAAGAGCAGGGATATTAAACTGATGTATCTGTATTAATGAGAGCTCTGTTGAAGCTCCATTTTTTTCTCTTATAGACTCCACATATAAGCATTATACTTTCCTATATAGCAAGAGGAGTAAAGATCATCAAGATTCTGACACTAGACTGGGGAACTGAGGCTCTCAGGACATGATCTAACCCTTCAATATCACAGATATTGCACAAAGATAAGTTCAAAGTTCAACTATGCCTCTCAAGTTCACCTCCCAAACCCTCACACTCTAACATACTCATTTTTCTACTTAAGGCAGAGTAGTAATTTTGTTCTTTAAATTCTTCACTGAGAACTCACTGTTGTCACTGTAGGAACAGCCTGGGGACCTATTGGATAAAGTACCTCAAGCCTACCCCGTTGAGTGCTTACAGATGGGGATCGCTCTTCTCTTCTAAACAACTGCTTCATGGGTTAATTTCTTGTTCCTGGTGTCTTGTGGCATACTGCTTTATTAAGAGGAATTTACTCTTCAATTTCCTGTAGTGATTTTAAATTCCCAAGGTTATTGCTGTGCCGTACTTTATAACAACAATTACACACCACTCCCTAAGGTTGTAAAAGATTTGGAAATTTATTCTCAGCAGTCTTTGGATGCCACCAGCTTGCGACAGTGTTAGCTCTCATTGGAAACTCCAGTGTGAGGTCGGAGATGAAGAAGAGAAAAGGGGACTCGGCAGGAAATAAGAGTCCTTTAAATGTCCTAACCTGGTCTCAGCACTCAAGATGTGCCCTAAAAGTGGGAATGATGGAGGTGGTAACAGTTTAAAAAAAAAAAAAACAGTTTTTCTCTGACAGAGAGCAGTTTGTGTTTGCAGGGGGCAACTTTCTTTCCTTCAACCTCTAATCACATAGTCCCAGAACTCTCCTTGCCAGCATGTAGGGTTTAAATCCTTTGTTTTCATAGGGAGTAATGGCTGAGGAGCTTTTAGTCTTCAGGGCTAGCTAGTAAAGATCCTATCCTGTGACTGAATTATAATATTCTGCAGCTTACTTAGAGCAGCATCTAGGAAAATCATGTATTTCCTAATTAGAGTCTGGGAAAATACTGATATATAGTTTCCATATTTCACAAAAGAGGAAAAGGAAGAGTGGAGGTTATGGGCTGTGCTCATATTGAAAGTAAATTCCTGCCTATTTCTCTCACTAGAAACAGACACACACACACACACACACACACACACACACACACACACACACACACACACACACACACAGACACACACAGAGAGACAGACAGACAGACACAGACACAGACACACACACACACACACACACACACACACACACACACACAGACACACACACACAGAGACTGATTTTTCACAGAAATTCCAAAGTTACTGATTCACTTTTTCATTTTCTTTTCAGGTTTATTATTTTCTACTCCATTCGGCTTATGTAACTCTCCAGCTTTGATGCACTTACATAAATAATACACCAAATCTGTTTCCCCTGGTTCTCAGATTAATTTTACCTAGTTCATAAAAAAAATCATGATATGTGGTCTTAACTTAAGGTGACAGTTGGGAGAAGACAACAGCTTTTGAGGGACTCGTGAGTGGCTTCTGCGGTGGACATGTGATAAAAAGGGACATCCACAAACAGTAACCTCAGTGCTTCCCAGGCAACAGGATTGAGAGAAAACTGGAAGTGAGCCTAGGAGATATGATTCATAGTTTCTGAATGTGTCTGTTTCAATCATTGTCATCGATGTCTAGTCTCCATTTAGTTATAAAATAGTAGAATTGTCTATAAGTAAGAGGAGTTTGCGTTTCATGTCAATATTTCATAAAGACAATCATATGATGTGTCTATATTTCTCTGGGTTATGCCAGTGCATGAATGTTCAAAAGTAAAGACAAGTTGAGGAATGTATGTGAATGCTTCTTGTGAGACTGTAGCAGAAGGCCTAGGGATATTTGATTTATTCTGATTTTATGGTCAAAGGGTTAAGGGTATTCATTGAGCAAATTCTATTCGAAAATTACTAGGTATACAGTACATGTCTCAATGTCATTTTTTAACTATAGAGACTTAAATTTGAGATGGACAGGGGTTAGGCAAAGGGTTTACAATCAAGCCACAGTGTCCAAGGAAGATTCCAGAACATAAGTTTAGGGAAAGATAGATAAACATCTAATGATCTTGATATGTGATTCAGGACCTGTGCAGAAAGCAAATGGTCATGCATGAAGCTGACTTAACCTTTGTGAGTATGGATATAGACGAAGATTAATCATGTTACAAAACTATTGTTAGATCTCACTGCTTGTAAATGGGTTTCAGATTAGAAAACCCAGGTTCACCTGAACCCAGAGCCTAGCATTTTTCTATTAGTCTTCCTGGATGGTACATCACTGAAAGATTTATAAAAAGTAATGTTAGAAGTTGGGGCTGCGGGTAAATTGCTGGCTGTACAAACATGAGAATCTGAGTTTGGATTCAAAGCACCCACACAAAGATCTGGACGCAGAAGCCTGTACCTATTATCTAGTGCAAGGGAGGAGAATAGCAGAAAAAGTTGTATCTCCAGAACAGGAAAACTAGACTATTTCAAACAGTGAACTCCAGCATCAGCAGGAGACACTATAAAATTTGGATAGAACGTGATAGAAGAAGACACAAAACATCAATTTCTGCTCCTCATTCAAACAGAAGGCCACACGAACCAACACACATATACGTGCATACACAACTATACAACATGCACTCTATACTTGACATATTATTAATTCCCTGATATATAAAAATTAATTTTCTGAAGTCTATATGATCTGAGTAGTCTAAAAGACTTTGCTTAAACTTAATTCTAAACCAAGTTCTTGTTGATTTTAAAATCATCCTTTAAAATCCATCCTTGTGATGTTGACTACTATTACAGCTCAGTATTAAATGCACTTGGGCAAGCTTGTTATTTTATATTTCTTTTTCTACTTAAATATTTTTATTCTTAAATTTTATATACACATTATACATTTATATATGTATATGTGCATACATGTATGTTTAAATATGTATACATGCATATGTGTATATATGTGCATACATGTATATGTGTATACATATGTGTATATATGTGTGTGTATATATGTGTGTGTGTATATACATATATATACACACACACATATATATGGTCATTTACCCTGTTTTGCTTAACTTCCTAATATTTCTTTCAACACTTTATCTTCCTAAGTACACATCATCATTTGCCTCCTCCCCCTCTTCTCTTTGTTCCTCTTCTTCGATTTTTTTGCTAACATCTAAGCGTAGTTAGTTCTGCCTGTATGTGCATGAGTGTTTGGCTTTCCATTGGAGCATGGGAAACATACCAAAGGTCACAAAATCAAAACTAATGATTATTCCTCCAATAGCTTCATCAGTAAGGGGTGAGGGTTAGAGAGCACATAACCCGTCTGAGTTAAACTTTCTGGGTATCTAGCAAGGTTCTGGCACTTACAACACACACTCTCTATAGTCTGTATTTTGCAAAGTAGAAATCCTTTCTGATATAGTTATCGCTTTAACTTTAGTCATCATTTTTTTCTCATGACTTCTGTGTGAATGAGAATCTGTCTTGTGTACCCCCAGAACTACTAGTAAAAATGGAAACAAGGACCTTTGACAATAATACTAAACTATTTTGAGTTCATACTCCTTCTAATTTTGGAGATTTGAATAAGGGTGATCCTTGTAAGTTCATAATTTGAGTGTTTGGTCATGAAGGAGTGGCACTATTAGGAGGTGTGTTCTTGTTGAAAATAGGTGTGATCTTGTTAGAGAAAATGTGCAACTGGGGGGGTGGGCTTTGAGGTTTCAGAAGCCTAAGTCAGGCTAAGTGGCTTCGGCTGTTGTGCTGCTTGCAGATTCTTATGTAGAACTGTCAGCTTCTTTCCAGCATCATGTCTGCCTGTGTGTCACCCTGTTTCCCACAATGCTGGTATAGACTAATCCTCTCAGACTGTCATCAAAGCATTTCTTATAAAAGTTGCTGTGGTCACAGTGTCTCTTAACCTAAGACACTGATTCTCAGAAAACAGTGCCAGATACCGGGACAGAGACAAAACAGTTTAGAAAGCATCTTCTACTCTTCATAGATATCAATGATGTGAAACAGAAAGAAAAGTGTAAGACTATTCACAATAAATGTTAACAGCCAAATCTACGATAGCAGGTGGCACCAGTTTGATTAGAACCATCATAGAAATCCAGAAATGTTTCCTCCCGTGGGCACTCAACACTTATGTGCTTAGATCAGTGGAACCCAGATGAAATATAGAATTCCAGATAATACACAGAATTACAACCTTCGCTGTACCATGATGCTCAAGATTTTTTTTGCCTGGTACTTAATTGGGCTACTTTGGAATTTAAATAGTTGCAATTCCAAGTAATAATCAGTATTTTCCTCTAATAATGCTGATAAGAATACATTAATAAATTCTGATAAGCATACATTATAAATCAAAAGGCAGTCACAGGGTAGAAACAAAAATTAAGAGGCGTCCTAAAACCAAAACAGAAAGATTTTATAATTCATTAGGCACTGGGTTTCTTTGAATACTCGTGACATTCCTGTATCTAGTAAGCAAAGACCAGTAGAGTGTGGAATGGGGGACTTGAGACCACCAAAGGCCAGTGACATCAAGGACCACACGCTGTTACTGAGGATGTCCTTCTCAGGTGCTGTTTGGCAAAGAACTATAGCACTAATTTTATTTTTGTTGGATTTATAGGTGCAGGACAGGAGGATAAAGGTGCATGACTTTAATAAGAAGTTTCAGTCATTTTTTTTCTGGATGTTTGTGAACTTGAATTTAAATGAGCTTTCTTGGCCTGCTTCCTCTCACGTAGTTCCCGCGAGAGCCTTGTCCAATACATTTACAACACATCTGGTGTACACTGTCAGATTTCAGTACCCAAAACAGGCTCATTGAGACACCTAATTATACATGTCATGAGGAAAAAAAGAAATGTAATCCAATACAATCCATGTCTTCTCTTTTTTCTTTATTAAGTAGTCTTGTCTGCTAAGGTTTTGTTTTCTGGAGTTTCACTATATGAATTTGAACTCTATGGTGATCTTTCCCTCCTCCTATCTCTCCATCCTCCTCCTCTCTCTCTCTCTCTCTCTCTCTCTCTCTCTCTCTCTCTCTCTCTCCCTCTATGTCCCTCTCCCTCTCTCCCTTAGTCACACCCTCCCTCTCCCCCCTACCCCAACCTCTCTCATGATTTTGTGTTGTAGAAATTAGGTGAAAAGGAACCTTCCTTAGATATTTTGAGATTGACACAGAAAGAGCAGAATGAGGAGATTCTGTAGACATTATTTATAGTATAATTTCCTTTAAAATATCTTAGAAATGTTAGGAAGCTTTAATTATTTTTGTGCTTGATTTACTCTCTTCTAAACATAGCTACAGAAGAAGCACATGGAGCATAAATATGCATATTAAAAATAATGTTCTATAAGATACTACTTTATATTATTTTTATACTATACTCTGATAGTTTAGAATCAATGCATAAATTATATCACTATACCCAATATACCCAGTCTTATAAATATATGTATATGTATGGATATATATATATAATTATGAATTTATATGTATAACATTATATTGTACCTAATATGTAATACCTAAGAAATAGAGAAGCATCATTCTATACTCAGTACTAAAGTCTGAATTGCAGATTATTAAGTGAGTATTTGATTATTTACTTACTGATTTATATCAAGCAGTAAGTTAAAAATATATATTGCAAACTCCTCCTTAGGAATATGAGGTATAATTCCCAGAATCAAGATGCAGATGTTATTAATAAGGTACTAAGTGACTTTCTTTACCTGGTGATTCTCTTGACTAGCTGAAACTGGTAATTTTGCACAGATAGGTCAGCCTTTGATAATTATTTGACTTCCTTTGAACCTTGATAGGCAAAGGGTAGCCTTAGGATCAGCAGTATCCATATCACCAGAGAGACTGTAAGGACTATATGAAACATTTGCTATTGCCCCTATCTGTTTATTTAATATATAGGTATAATGCCAGTTCCTCAGTGGGTCAACATCTTGGGGTTCTGGCTATGAAGAAACACTGACTATTAGAGCACATTTCCAGTACTACTAACAAAGTGCCAACAAAGTATGTGCCTACAGAGATAATTCTCAAGACCAAAAGACATCTTATGTGTCCTCATTTGGTATTTTTAAATATCCTAAAGAATTAATGTGAAGTATACCATCATAACCATTTTAGGTGTGCAGTTCTGTTGGTGTTAAATGCCACCACATTGTTGGAGAAGAAATATCCAGCATGTTTTTCCAAGGGCAGAACTAAATCACCGTCTTTATTACACAACTTGGCTTCTCTTCTGCTCATAACTCTTTGTGTAGTTAAAGAAATAAACTGCCTGTGAGGAGGCCCCTGGACTTCTTGTAATGGGTTAGAAGTTGCTCCCAAACATTTGTGCAATAGATGATGCCTTGATTTATAATCTTGTGAAACATTATATTGCATGTCAAATGCTATTTAAAGTGAGTATTGTTGTGTTTATTGGTTATGCCATGATAGAAAATAAGTATGCCATTGCACTGCAATATAAAACCTGTGAAAGCATCTTTATCCCCAACAACTCTGTTACCATCTTCTGTCATTAAGATGGCTGAGGGACAATGCCAAAGTGACAGCCGTCACCAATGTTGGTAAGGGAAGCTTCCTCCATTATCATTGTCGCTGTTGTTACTGACTCATGAGTCCATGGCAAACATCTTAAAAGGAATTAAAGTCATTTTAAAGTTCCACATGCTATTGAGATAGCATAGCATTTACTTTCTTTGGATAAAATATTAATTTTGAGAAACTGAACGTGTTCACGTTTTTGGCAAATAAATTCATGCTTTCTACATAAGCTGCTTTTTTATTCAGTGATCTTTATTTTGTTGTTCATAGACTTCAAGTAGCTGGGCTCCTCTTGACTTTACATACTTTTGCCAAGATCACAAAATTTAAATATCAATCAATGGTTTCTTTATTTTTATCCTGTACTGTTAGTTTTTGAGAAATTTTAGTAATTCCTGATAGAATATTTACATAAAATGGATCCCTATTTCATTAAAGTGTAGCATCCATCACAAATACTTTCATATGGTTTCATAAGCCATTTAACTTTATGAAGTGCACCATGAACTTGAAGGCTGGCTCTTGTAGCACAGATTTTCAATGCTCTCTTTTCTTGAGGACCTTCATTCTGAATGGTGATTTTGCTCCCTGCGTGTGTGGGAAATTAGAGAACAAATGGCTCTAGAAAGTCTTCTTAGATATCTTCAAGTAACATGGATCCTAAGGTCATACCACTCTTCCTGTTTAAAGAGATAGAACTGTAAATCCTTTTGGATCTACAGAAGTAATCTCTTCAGAAACAACAGTCAAAAATTTCAGAATTACCTTCGGATATATCAACTTCAAAGTTTTATGAAAAATAGAAAAAAAGATGAAGTACTATCTACCATACCAAGTATAGTATACAATTTTTCCATATATAATTGCCACGTGTTATTAGAATAATGCAGACCCTATTGACAAACTAAGAAAATGTCCACCCAAGGTTTCTCTGATAGGAGAAAATATGTGCATTAACAGTGTAATTTAGAAAAGCATGTTTCAATGGAACCTGAAAAAAAAAATGAGATAAAAACTAAAAAATCATTACAAAGCTCAGCTGTTTTGCTATTGGGTTTGGGGTCCCCATGAAAAAAGAAAAAAAATGTTGCTATTAATGAAACTAAGCAAAATTTCTATGGATGAAATTGAAGAAAATCCTTATAACATGGAATGATTTCTTTTTAAGTTAAAAAAAGCTTAGGCGAGATAAAACACTTAATAATATCCCTACAACTCATGACTAAGAGATGTTAGGTAGACTTATCCCTGAAGAGCCCATGAGATTTGTATTACCATCTTCTGTCATTAAGAATAAAATATATATTATTGCTTTGCTTTTTGTAGCATATTGTTTCACTGTTTCTTTTTTCTGTCTGTTCACAATCATAAACCCACATGGAAACTAGTTTACTGAGTCAGTGAATGTGACGTGTCAAACGCTTGAAACCTTTCATAAAGTAACAGCAGAGAAGAACAGAAGAGGTCTCATAAACCATGAGGTCTCATCCCTGTGGGTGTTTAGTAAAAATGAAAAGAAACAGGACAGGCTCACTTTGTTGTGAAGACTTAAGTAATAGCACTCCTTTGGCTACATATGCACGTAGAAGAGCACCCTTTAAATCTCTGCTTTTGTTGAAACATATGTCTACCAAGCCTTTGTTATTTTCTTCAAATTTGCTTAGTTTCTTTAAATTAACTGCTAGAACAAGAAAGAAAAGACTTTACCATTAATCTACTGCATGACCTATTATTTGTCGCTGTGATTGAACACAATGGCCAAAGCAACTTACAGAGTGTTATTGGGCTTACCTTTGCAGACAGATAATCCATAATGATAGGGAAATCATGGTTGCAAGTCAGCTAATGGCTAGAGCAGAAAGCTAAGTATGGTGGTTTGAATGTGCTTGGTCCGTGGAGAGTAGCACTATTATGGAGGATGGCCTTGTTGGAAAAGGAGTGTTTTGTGGGAGGAAGTGTGTCACTGCGTGGGCAGGCTTTAAGGTCTCCTAGAGTTCAGGCTCTGCCCAGTGCAGAAGACACCCTTCTCCTGGCTGCCTAAGGAAGACAGTGCCCTTCTGGCTGCCTTTGGATCAAGATGTAGAAGAACTCTCAGCTCTTTCTTTACCATCATGTCTGCCTGGAGGCTGCCATGCTTCCTGTCATAAGAATGGACTGAACCTCTGAAACTATAAGCCAATTAAATGTTGTCCTTTATAAGAGTTTCTTTAGTCACAGAGTCTCTTCACAGAAATAAAATCCTAAGTAAGACACCGAGAGATTATCTTCACCCGAAAATATGACCGAAGGGGTGGGGACTGGAAATGGTGTGATATAATAAACCCTCAAATCTCATACCTAATGACGCACTTCCTCTGGCAAGGCTACACCAAGTCTTCAAATAGCTCTACTATCTGAGCCTGTGGAAAACAATTGTCATGCGAAGCACTACAAGTACCATAAGACAAATGGAATAAATAATACTGAATGAATGATTATGGCTGTGCTAAATTGCTCTCCCCAGGAAAACAGAGATGTAGGACTTTGGGAAGCTGATAAATAAAGAATTTAGAAAAACTAAAGAGAACCAATTATTCTCAGCTCAAAGAAAATTATTGTATAGAATCATAAATCTCTTACATTTTAACATAAAGCCAGAAATAAGAAATAATGCATATTTAACTGACAATACCAATTTAAAATTTAAATAGCTTTTCCTCAATATAAAATATTAATTTAATGAGGCTAATTGAGGAAATTTAAGAAAACCAACAAATGAAGAAAATTGATGCTGGTATTTTAATTACTTGAGATGAAATCATGTTACATATTTCTTGGTAAATATTAAAGTACTGGATTTTATAAGATGATTCTATACAAGCTTGGTTGTGTACAAAAGTAGATGATTAATCACACAGATCACTTCCTCTTTCTGAAACTGAAATATCCCAAAGCCAGTTTATTGTGCACATAGACATGTGACTTTCAGGGGAATAAGCAAGGAACAAAAGACATCTTGCAAGGAGTGCTGTAAAAGCAACCCCATCAGTTTGTGGTCCTCGTACATTAACTTTCCCACTTGTCTGTTCTGAGAGATAATCCAGTTGATAGTGGAGCAAAGCTTTTGCATGGTCTTTAACCTTTAATGTTGGTTAAAAAATTAATAATGCATTCCAAGGCATGGATTGTGGTGATAAATATTTCAAGCGTCATGAATCTATCATGACTGAGATCCCTAAGTCAGTGAAAGAGGAGAGCAAACCTGAAATAACCGCAGCCATCTTTTGGGAAGGATGACCTAAAAAAAACCATTGTTTCCTCAATTCTTCTCTTTGCCCAATTTCAAGTTTCCTCATTTTTCTAGGTCAAAGTTGACATATATTGGAAAGGTGGCTTCAATTCTTCTAAACTCATTCCTGTCCAAGAACTTCATGATGAAACATACTGGTGGGGACGGGTTTCACCTGTGGTCCATAGTTGTCAGTCATCAACTGTATTTCCTTCCATTCCCCCTCGCACCAGGATCATAGGACATCACAGCAACATTTATGCCTTGTTTTAATCTGGAAATTACTCATGGTTTACCATTAATCATGTCTTAGCAGAAACTAAACATATGCATATATATGTTCTATTAATTCACATATATTCATATTTATGAATAAATAAAATGTATAAATATTGTTTATAAATAATATATATTTGAATTGCTACATATAGACCAGTTTTTTCAAACATGCTGCAATTTAATTGATTAATTGAGTGTTTTTCTAGGTACCATTTTGTGTTGAGGTGGGTGTGGACACATATTAGTTAAGGTATATTCCATGCTGGCTTATTGACCAATCATGTGTGGTATAGTGGTATAGGATCTTACCTCTTTGAAATTAAAAGCAGTGTAAAAGAAAACAGGAAAAAATATAATTGTGCAATGCAACTTCCCACAGGTTTATGTAATGTCTGTAAACCAACACTTAGATATAACTACCATGGCAGTGTGTATTAACTTACTATACCAAGAACAATTGATAATGACATCACCTGATGGCCCATGAGTATGTGGTCTAAACCCCAGAAATTGGTGTCATTTTTTTATAAAAGGAAAGGAGAGAAGGAATATGTTTGGTGGAGGCACTGTATGGTGTGGGTAAGTGGGGTGCCTATGCAGGCCCATGCTGAGGCATCCCTTCCCCTCTGAGGTACCAACCACAGGACTATAGTACAGAATGGAGTTTATTCAGGGAGTTGAGAGGGAGAGGGAAGGGAAGGAGAGGAATAGAGAGGAATAGAGAAGAATAGAGGAGTAGAAATAGAGGTTGGCCATGAGCATGTGGAGAGAGACGGGGAAGCGGAATGAGGGGAGAGGGGGAAGAGGGTAAAGGATCAAAGGAGAGCAAGAGAATGGGGAGGGTAAGCAGCCCCTTTTACAGTGAGTCAGGTATACCTGGCTATTGCCAGGTAATTGTGGAGCAGAACCTGGACTTCATGCCAACAATCAGACTTTCCGAAATTCAGGAATATATTTGTTCCAAGTAAGGCAGTGTGTTTTTTTTTGGGATTATGAAACATCTTCCAGCTTGAGCATGAGTAAGAGAAGAGAACAATGAAGAAGATATTCCAGAGAGGCAGACAAGAGAGAAGCCCCAGGCTTGTTAAAATCCCCATCCCTGGCCTTAGTGCTTTGCTCAGAATCATAGCCTTGAATTTTACAGTCCCTTCATCTTAACACAAAATTGCACAAACACATGCTTCATTATTTGCTTAAGCTTCTTTGAAACCAGTTTGTGGCTTGCAACCAAAATAAATTAGGCATGAATTAAATTTTACTTTAAATGATGACTATGGAATGTAGCTTGGTATTTGGAAGTAAAGACTGTGTATGAAAAATGTTCAGGACCTGAGTTTTATATATCATACTAAATTATATATAAATATATATTATACTAAATTATATATAAATATATATTATACTAAATTATATATAAATATAGTTAGAAAAAATATATATATAGTTAGAAAAGTAGTAAAACTTATAGAAAAGATAATGTCAACATTCATCTTTCTATACTATTTTGTGGTTTAAAATAAACTACATAAAGTCTTCATTATAACTCTAGGGGTTCAAGGTAATCATTTTCAATGTGCAGTAAAATTCTATGGCTTAAGGATGTTAGGTAGTTCTTATGGTGACATAACTGTCACTGTCCACAGTCTGAAATAGAAACTCAAAGCATAGTACATACTTAATATTTGTCTATGTATAATGAAGGATCTCCTTGCTTCTTTGGGGACACTCTGCTTAAAAGGTTTAGTGGTTCGTCACTGGGTTGGAAAGATACTATGCCATAATGCCAGAAAATTTCTTTTTAAAGAATAATTTTGTGATAAATATCTATTTGAAAGAGATTAAATAGCAATATAATACAAACTAGAGAAAAAAATGTGTGTATCCACTTATTTGGCATAAGGTTTCACATGCCTAAAAGTTAAAACGTCATATAAGACTGCAGAGAATGTTAAATGAGCAAAGGAGCTAAAAACAGGCAAACCAAATCCTACTTCAGAAAGATGTTATTTTCCAGGCACACAATAATAAGCATAAATTCTGATACACCTAGTAAAACTTTTCTAAACGGCCTAAGCCTGTTATGCCGTTGCACATGCTTAGATCTCTCCTTATGCCCATCTGTAATTCAGAGCTGGCCAGGAAGTGTTTGCAGCCATGCTGGGAACCCAAATGTTCCCTCACTTACCTTGCTTTTCATAAGGAATGAGTGAACATCTGTGTGCATGGGAGAGCGCAGGTCTGTGTGCATGGGAGGGCGCAGGGCAGGGCCTTTGGTTGTTTGTTTTGTGGCTATGTTGCTTTGGCTCTGAACATTCATATGAGCTTTGTTGAAGCCTCTTTTTTGAAGCCTGGTCCCCTTGTCATTCAACTAGCCACTCACTTGCTTATCTGAAGCATGAGTGAAGAATGTAAAAAAGGCTAATGGGTCAGAAAGCACAGCATATAGTCGGTCAGTGTGAGAAAAATCCAGCTAGGGAATACAAGGTCTAGGCTAGATTCCAAGCTTCAAAAATACTATGAGAGACAGAATTGTGTATTATTGCTCCAAAGTTAAAAGAAATAGCAACAAAACTGTATTAGAAACACTGTATGTTCATAGAGTGTTTTTGTGTGTATATTGTAATTTAGATGTGGAATGTTACCAATATGTTAAAGACTTGATTGACATTTCATAGTATTGTTGGGTGGTAATGGAAACATTAGGAAGTGGGGTATGGCAGAATAAAGTTACTTTATTCGCATAAATTCTTGGACAGACAACAGGGACCCTGACCCTATCTGTTTCTAGTTCTCAACAGCCACAAGATAAACAGTTAGACACCCACCACGTAGTCTTCTCCATGATATTTTATCAAGCAAAGGTCCGAAATAACTGGAACCTTGACTGTAACATCCAGAACTGTTTGGCAAAATAAACCTTTTCTCTGATTCTGATGTTTATCTTAAGCTTCGCCACAATGATGCAGAGCTTATTAACGTGTGTGTGTGTGTGTGTGTGTGTGTGTGTGTGTGTGTGTGTGCGCGCGCGCGCGCTCTTTTGTCTGCAATCAGATTAGCCCACAAATTACAGGGGCTTCAACTGTGATAAATATGCTGTTATCACTGAAGAATAATCCTAAAGGGCCAGTCACACTGGCTACCTGTGGCTACAAAATGTCTAGGATCAGATAGTGAAGGCGACGTGGGAGGATCTCTGCAAACATAGAGCATCTCTGACTATGCAGATCTTTAATGAAGAATCCTTTCCATTTAAGATGTTTCTCTAAAATCAAATTCTATCTATATTTAAACTAATACCTATGAGAAAATAAAATTGAGTAAGAGTTTTAAAAGGCATGGTCTATAATGGCTCTAGGAGAAATGTGATACACAATAACTATAAAATATTAATCAGTTAGAATTAATCCATTCTCTTAGGTTTGATATGGTTTGCATGACATTGTGAAATGATCAGCATCTGTAGTACATTTTAGAGAGAAAGAGAAATCTTTTTGTCGACAGGCCATGCCATGCTGTTTCTTATATTGTTCATCTTAAGGCACTAATATGAGGAGAGACTTCTGGCACAGACTTGATTATGAAGTCAAGGAACGCTGTGCAGCAGGGTGAGTTCAAGGGCAGTGTGGTAGCTTGGTGAGATCCTCTCTCAAAGTAGAAAGGGCTGGAGCTCAGTGGCAGGGGACTTTCCTAGCATGTATGAGATGTTTGGTTCAACCCTCAATACCAGACTCGAGGGTATTTATTTGTTTTAAGATACATATACCCCACTTCTACCCCACCTACAGTCATTCAATTCTCATTTAAAAGAACACAAAACTTGTATATTTATGATAAGCCTTTAAAGCATGAGGGCTGGGCAGATATCTACCCTCTAGACTATTAGAATTTACTTCCCCATCAATAGTCCTGAGTTAGAACTTGCCATGTTCCATCTGGGAAGCCCTTCACTCCAACTGGTCAGCCCTCATAGCCATATTTTCATGACTCATCTACCCCATGGCTTCTTTCCCTCTCTCTACCTTCTTTTCTCCCTTCTCCTTCCTCAAACCCCAAGCCTAGGAACCAAAACGCTGCCTATTTATTTCCTGGCAGGCCATAAGCTATTGGCATCTTTATTCAACCAAAAGTATTGAATTGAGCAGCTCCCATAGCATTACATCGTGTATATGCAGATTCTCTAGTCCCTGGGGGCAATGTCAGTATTTAGCATGACAGTACATAGCAAAAGACCAAACCTGAACATATTTGTTTTTTATCTTACGTGTTCATGAGTTTTGTCTGAGTATATAATCTGTGTACCATGTATATGCCTGGTGCCCATGGTAGCCAGAAGATGACACTGGATCCCCAGAAACTGGAATTCCAGATAATTGTGAGCGGCCATGTGTATGCTGAGAGTATAGTTTGGGTCCTCTGTAAGAACTCGGATTACCCAAGGTACAAGCCACAGACCACATGAAGGTCAAGGAGGACAACCAAAGTGTGGATACTTCAGTCCTTCTTAAAAGGGGGAATAAAAATAATCATAGGAGGGGATATGGAGACAAAGTTTGGATCAGAAACTGAAGGAGTGGCCATTGAGAGCCTGTCCCACCTGGGGATCCAGCCCTTATACATACAGCCACCAAACCCAGACAATATTGCTGATGACAAGAAGTGCATGCTGACAGGAGCCTGATATAGCTGTCTCCTGAGAGGCTCTGCCAGAGCCTGACAAATACAGAGACGAATGCTCACAGTCAACCACCGAACTGAGAACAGGGTCCCCAATGGAGGAGTTAGAGAAAGGACTGAAGGAGCTGAAGGGGCTTGCAACCCCATAAGAACAATACCAGCCATCCAGAGCTCCCAGGGACTAAACCACCATCCAAAGAGTACACATGGACAGACCTATGGCTCCAGCTGCATATATAGCAGAGGATGGTCTTGTTGGGCACCAAAGTGGGGAGAAGCCCTTGGTGCTGCCAAGACTGGACCCTCCAGTGTAGGGGAATTTCAGGGCAGGTAGGTGGGAAGGGGTGGGTGGTTGGGTGGGGGAAAGGGAATAACATTTGAAATGTAAATAAAAAATATCCAATAAGAAAAAAAAAAAAAAACAAATGCTCTTAACACTGAGCCGCCTGTATTCCTTCATAAATCGTAAGAAAAACATACAACTTTCTTCCTTACATTGTTCTTTGTCACATATCTAGTCATAGCAATAAGAAAGTTACCTAATTCAGGGGTAGAAGATGTTGTTATTCTTTTTAAATAACGTTTGTGTGGAAATATGTGCTCATGTGAACCAGTCCCAGCAGAAACCAGAAAAGGACACAGGATCCCTGGGAGCTGGAATTATATAGGTGGTTGTGAACTACCTCATATGGACACTGGGAATTGAACTTGGATCTCCTGGAAGAGCAATAATATGTTGTCAACCACTGAAACACACACGCTGCTTACTTACTTCTAAGCCAGTAACTGTTGGAGTCTTCATTTGAGTTCTGTATCCATTTGTCTGTGTGATCATATGTATGTATAAACACCCAGAGGGAAGAAATTAATGTTTTTTCTCAGTTGGAAAAACCTACTGAATTGAGCAGATGCTCAGTAGAGCCTTAGCACTTGTGGTACTAAATGCATAGCACTTGCTTGTAGCATTTTCAATGTTAAAATTCAGATATGCTTATAAAAAATGAATACAGATTGGAGCTTTGGGTTGTGATCAGACCATTTCGGAGACAGTCCTTGAAAGATCACAGGAGATATTTTGCTGTAGTTGATCCTTTTTATCAAGAAAAGACTATATATATGCACAAAACTCTGAAAGAATAAAGTTTATAAACAATAGACTTACTACTTCTGGATTTAAGACAGATAGTGTTTTTTGCTTCATAGTTACTTTGATGAGTTCAAAATCTCTACATGCTCCTAAGTTCATAATTCTTCCCAGTGCTATAACACAAAGAGCATGCCTAGAATGTAAAAGGAGTGTTAATTTCTTGCATAAAATTAATTCATTCAAAGGCCCCAGTTGAATTTCTCATCTACACTAGGGATAAATAAAACATCGACCTCAATTTTATAGTAGCTCACACCCACACTAGAAGACATATATACTAAATAAGATTGATATTTATCTATGTGCATATTGGAGGTAGGGAGTCAAAGGTCAGACACTAAGAGGTTAGGCAACCACATTATGTTGTGAGGGCTAATTCTAAATTAGAGGCACATTTACAGCATCTGAATGATGTAAATAGAATCCAAACCTATGTGACTTTAATGCAGATGATGTTCTTTACTTCCCATGAAATGCTGTCACTGGGCAAGACTGGGCAACTTTCCAGAACAAGAAGACCCATTGGATTGCTAAGCTATCATTGGTGTGGGTGTCTATTGGGAAATGAAGCTCTTAAGGAAGGCAGGACATCCAGTTGTTGGCAGTATACAGTATGGCGGCGATGCGATTGATGTACCACCAGTAAGGTCCCATGAAAGGGCAAGTGTGAGAGCCATAGAAGAGGAGAAATCTAGATGGTCCCTGATTCTGAGAATAACACACTTTAATTATGAAGAGAGAGAGAGATAGAGAGAGAGAGAGAGAGAGAGAGAGAGAGAGAGAGAGAGGAGTACAAGGATATGACTAACTGAATGAAAAGATAGTTATTTAAAGTTATAAACGTCTTGTATATTTTTCATTGAATCTTAGACTTTCAAGACAAAAATAGTGGTAGGACCTGAAATAGACCTGGCAAAATTAAGTTATCCTGAGATATCTAGAAATTGGTGGACTGGAATGCATTTACTCTCCTTCCTTCTCTTATGTCTCATAATATTAGGTGTGTTGTGCTTACTGCTACAAAGAAATACAGAAGGAAAGCATTCAGTTGTCTAGGAGTAATATGGAACACAGGAAGTACTAGTATAGTCAAGGACAACTGCCTGCAAAAACTAGGCTTTGAGGTGACTTGTCCAGGGATGGAGGGGCCGTTGCGTAGTATGGAGTTTTGAGGCCCGAGAGCTCAAATTCCATCTCCATCGCTGTCACTTCTCAGCCTTGTGACCTTGGCAAGTTAATTAACTTTTAACTTCATTGTAGCTCGGATGTCTCATCTGTGAAATGTAGATGACTGCTGGGCTCAGCTTCATAGAGCATCTAGAACAGTCTCTGGCATCTGTCCACTTTCAGTAATGGATGACATCTTTGTTAATATTTAAAGGAGAGCAGCTCCAGGAGAATGTTTATTCACCAATCCAGGAGCTTAGTGTTTACTGAAAGTCTCCAGGAAGACTAGACAAACACTGTCTATATAATAGCAGCACATGGTCTAATCTGGGCTCTGCAGGAGCATCGTAGAACAATGCAGAGCCATGGCGGCCACCACCCAAGCCACTGATCCATCTTGGTGACACTAAACCTGAGACATTATGTACCACCTGGTGTGGTGCAATCTGAATGACACAGCACCACCTGTGAAGCGTTCTTGCCAAAACTGTTTACTCTGAGTGTAATGAAGCTTTTAGCCACACTTTACAGCCTCCGGCCCACACAGTAAACACAGGGGACGGACTGGCTCGGGAATGACACTTTAAGGAAACAATTAGCCAAATAAAGAGTGTGGACCTCTCCTGAAGATGGTTAACTTAGTGTTACAAAAAAAAATGTAGAAAATGAACAAGTAAAAGATAGAACGTTGGAATTACAGCTAGATGAAATATAGTTAAGAAGCAGGGCATTCCGATGCAGCATTGGCACCTTTGACGTATCACGTCTAGGAAGACATTTTGGAGGCGATTTGGAGACTCATAAAGTGTTGCATTATATCAAAAAGGACTATTAATGTGATTAAGTGCACAAGTGACATAATATAATCTTTCTCTTCCTTAAAAACGGGAAGCCTTCAAGTGAAGTATGCATTTTGTTCTAGCTGTTTAAAGTTATTTTTTCTCTAGAGAACTACATTTCTAAAAGCTAAATTGGCACAGGATTTGAGAAGGAGTTGGGCTCTTTTCGAATTAATCTGCTTTAGTCCCTTCCCTGTGACCCCACAGAAATCTCACTGAGGCATCCGCGGGTCCTTTATGGGGGGGCAGCATCTTATCTGTAACTACATTTTATTTGAGAATCTCAAGCGCTTTACCTGTTGAGGAGCTTATCTCAGTGTAGACACCAGAAGAGAGATAAGGAAACTAGGAGGAAGAGCAGGCATGACAGAAGGGGGAGGAGGATGAGTAGAGAAGGGAGGGGGCAAAAGAAGATTGAAAAAACTAAATGTTGCCAATATGATAAGAGTTATGGGTAGGAACAGAACATAAATTAACTACCAAGAAAGAATCAAAGAACTTAACTACAGATTTCTAACATAGTTTGCAAGAGAATCCAAATTTACAGAGAAAGAAAACAAGGCCAAAAGGCACAGCAGAGGGGAAAGGAAGAGATCTGTGTACTTTATTTAACACGATACTATGAGATGTGTGCTATGTTATCCACCAGAAAACTCAGGTACTGTGTTATTGAAGAGGTCGCCTAAGGTCACACAGTATTTCAGCATAAGTCAAGGGTGTAACTTCAGGTAGTCTGGTTCTAGAAGCTGAACTTGAAGTCATTTTTGCCACTCAAGGATCCATATAGCTCCTAAGTCATAGCTAGGACATATAACAAACTGTGGTTTAAATTTAAATGTGCATATAATAGTATGTGTCTAACTAGATTGCTCACCATAAACCGTTCTCATGAGCCACCGGGTTGTTTGGTAGTCTACACTCCCAAGGGCAGCAGAGAAGTTGGACATAGGGTCCCAATGCTTAATGATCAAGTTTGATTTCATTAGAAGCAGATGAGGAGAGACGGCTTGGATATTCATAGAACCATGGAAGGCTCCATGCCAGGATGGACTCAGAAGACATTTTTTTGAAAATTGTTCTTTCATCAAGCAAGATAGCTGCAGCAGTTATGGCAAGCCAAAATAGTTTCTTCCTTTCTTAAGGTTTTGTCAAAGTAATGAGAAAAGTCATTAGCACACTTAGCACACAAGGTAAAGGAGGGTGTGGTGGTGGTGGTGCAGCACAGCTGTAATGGAGCCCACTGAAATGTGATTAACATGGTCCATGCTATATTAGATGCTCTAATCTTAGTAACAGCAAATACCATAGCAACAAGGACTTGAGAGAAGTTAAGGGACAACAAAGCATTGAGTAATATCAATAGCTGAATCACAGTATATGACAAGACTTCCAGTTTGGTTTTGAGAACAATCAGTAGCACTAGACAAAGATATGTTGTATCTACTATTGGGCATCCCCATAAAAAAACCCACAAATTATATCAGTATGAATATTGATTCAATATTTTAACTCAATATTAAATTTTATAAAGTATGCTTCCAAACATGTGAAAGGGTACATCCACATATACCATCAAATCACCTGTATCTCAAATTCCTCTTTACCCCTTGCAGTAGTTTGAATATGCATGGGCCAGGGAGAGTCACTATGAAGAGGTATGTCCTTGTTAAAGTAGGTGTGGCCTCACTGAAGGAACTGCGTCACTATGAAGGTGGGCTTTAAGACCCTCATCTTAGCTGCCAGTCTTTGCCCATCTGCCTTTGGATCAAGATGTAGAACTTTTGGTTCCTTCGGCCCCAAATCTGCCTGGATGCTGCCATGTTCCCACTATGATGATAATGAACCGAAGCTCTGAACCTGTAAGCCAGCTCCAATTAAATGTCATTTATAAGAGTTACCTTGGTGGTGGTGTTTCGTAGTAATGGAAACTGTAACAAAGATATTCCTTAAACCTCGTCTTAGAATATTCGAAATCTTTCATAAGAAAAATAGAACTTTTTCATGGTTTCTTGCTCCAGGTTAAGATATTCTCAACCTACTGTGAACCTTTGTTCACACATTGCTCTTATCTTAATATATTGTAAATTATGTATTGAAGTGCTTGCTTTAATGACTGTATTCGGAACTCATTCAGCTTTCATCTTTACATTTCTAATACTTAGAATATTATACCTTGTAGAAAATTTCCTAGCAAGGCAATTGAGTGAATAAAATAAATCAAAGTCAAAAACATCTGAGTCGGGGATCATCGGGTTATTTTTGGGGGTTGGGGTGTCTAGCTCAGGTCTCCTCTCTAAGACTTCTCGTGCCCTTAGATTAACCCATCACTGTCAGTGAGAATTGTCTGTGACATCTAATAAACCAAATATCATACTCTGTCTTCACATAGTGCTGCCTTTAAATATGTAAAAATGTCACAGAAGACAGCCTGCCCTTCTGGAAGACAATGATGAAGTACATAATTAATGATTCAATTTTCTTTAACACAACAGTATTCTGTTTCTTTCTGTAATGAGTAAATGGAGCACATACACTATGTACAGACAGAGGTTGGGGTTCCCAGCTTTTGTTCTTGTGTTTCCTCTCTTCTGTTAATCAAGAGAACAAAGACAAAGAAAGCTTCGGTTTTCTTTCTTTCTTCCTTTCTTTCCTTCTTTCCTTCCTTCCTTCCGTCTTTCTTTCTTTCTTTCTTTCTTTCTTTCTTTCTTTCTTTCTTTCTCTCCCTTCTTTTTTTCTTTACTTCCTTTCTTTGAAGCAGATTAGTATACAGCAGTGGCTAGAGGGGTCATAGGCACTAAGGAATAGCTTACTACTGTTAATCTAGTTAATGAGCATAGGGCTAAACTGCTTCCTGATGTCTTATAGTTATACCTATAGATGAGTTCATCTGAGATCCCACATCAGAGAAGGATTTTTCTCTCAGTAGTGATTAACAGAGACTCACAATGGTCACGGTATAGAGAATAAGAGACTGTGAAAAACTCACAGAAATGTATATCACATTACCTTCCGAGGTTCAGAGATCATCGTGGAAGATGGAGATGAAAGATTGGAAGAGACAGAGGAGGAAACAGCATCTTAAGTCTTCGTCTTCGTCTTCTTCTTCTTCTTCTTCTTCTTCTTCTTCTTCTTCTTCTTCTTCTTCTTCTTCTTCTTCTTCTTCTTCTTCTTCTTCTTCTTCTTCTTCTTCTTCTTCTTCTTTCTTCCTTCTTCCTCCTCCTCCTCCTCCTCCTCCTCCTCCTCCTTCTTCTTCTTCTTTTCTTCTTCTTCTTTTTAATTTTATTTTTTTTGTTGACACAACAGGACCATTGCACATATGCAGCTCATAGCAGTTGTGATACCATGTACAGGTCCTTCACAAGGTCAAGTCGTAGAAAATTTCAGTATTGAGAGGGGAGGTGGACATGAAACTTCATTCCTAGCTAAGGAACTGTTGGCCATTGGTAGTTGCTGGTAGAGGGAAAGTCAGTTTACTTCATGTATGTAGCCATTTCTAGGTCCACCATGGTTCAGTGGAAGGCCACACAGTTGAAAATATACTGGAAGCACAAATTATACTTGTTAGATTTTTTTTAAAGATTGATTTATTTATTTTATGTATATGAGTACACTGTCGCTGTCTGCAGATGCACCAGAAGAGGGCATCAGATCTCACTCAGATGGTTGTGAACCACCATGTGGTTGCTGGGATTTGAACTCTCGACCTCTGGAAGAACAGTCAGTGCTCTTAACTGCTGAGCCATCTCTCCAGCCCTTTTGGTTTTTTTTAAGGGACACTATATTGGGTAGTTATGGAAGAGAGTGTTGGTCTGGTAGGGATTGGGGAAGCGAGAACATATAATCAAAATATATTGTATGAAATTCTCACATGACTAATGAAGATGGGAAGAAAAATACCACATATAATTTATTAACAAATTCTATCCAACATAATATACTTTCCAATTAATTCTCTAAAAATGTGGCTTTTTTAATTACAGATTTTGGGAGAACCTTACCACTTCTTATTTGTAGAATCTCTGCTCAAATGGTGTTTTTACTTTATACATGTGCCATTGGTTGTGAGGTTAGTAGATATGCTATGAGGTGGAAAGACTGAGCAGTGCCATGATATTTCGTAGTATCTGAGTTTTATTACTGAAGGAAAAATGTAAAATGTAGATTGTAGTAATATAAAAATAGAGAATAAGTTACTTAGACATGCCTGTGGCTAATAAACAAGTTCCATCTGCATCTTTCTCACATTAGGTACCTTAACTGGAAAGGGAATTAGCGTTTGTTCTTGGAATGCTGTAGACTTGGTAGCAGATGAGAGACATGGAAACTAAAGACAGTTTGAAAGAAATTGTGGCAAAGAGAAGATGATAGTGGATCTAATTTAAAAAGGTTTGGATCTTCCCTCATTGTGAGCCTACCTGACTCCTATCTGTGCTCTCTTCCTCTATTCCCCTCTTTTTTCTTCCTTTCCTTTCCTTTCCTTTCCTTTCCTTTCCTTTCCTTTCCTTTCCTTTCCTTTCCTTTCCTTTCCTTCCCTTTTCCCTTCCCTTCCCTTCCCTTCCCTTCCCTTTCCTTTCTTTCTTCTCCTCTCCTCCTTTTTGTTGTTCTGGATTATTAACTCTTTACATATTGTCTGTATAATAAACTAAATACAATAAATGCAAGTTAGAGTTTCGAACTTAAGACTAACTCATAAGGCCATTTTTTCCTCTTTGCCTTTGAGACAAGGTCTCATGATGAAATCAAGAATGGCCCCCAACATCTGTCCTCATGCCTCCATTTTCCAGTGTTGTGATCACTGTGTGTGTGTACCATCACCCTCCACACCTTGCCCTAGCTTTGAGTTTTGTGAGAGTTCATACAGCCACAGGAAACGTATATTTTCTTTTGACTCTCACTTTCCTTCTCTTTCACCTTGTACATTTCATATCATTTGGGTGAGGATTTTGCTGAGAGGCAGATGCCAAAGAAGTTGCAACAGGACAGCTATGATAAGAAGGAAAAATGCAGCTTTCAGCTCAGGGCCTCTGGGCATGCTTTCTAGGGGAGTCAGCAGCTGTGTTGGTCTGACTCAGGCTGAAGGAACTTTTAACAGAAGAGAAGTGAGACACCAAGTATTGCAGGATCTTAAATAATTAAGAACAAAAAACTGCATCCATTAAGTCTTTCTTCTTATCTAATAAAAAGACAAAAAATATCACCTGCCATAGCTGAAATGAAAGACCATCAGGCAGCCCTTTTATTCATTCAGCATATAAAGGAGAAGGATAAATGCAATTAAACTGTCAATAGAGCTCAGCTTACATTTGGCCTTTCAATATATCCCTGCCTGTGCTGCCTCCTTCTGCAGCATTGATTGGGTATTGTTAACCTTTATCTATCACATGTTTACATTTCCCTATTAGGGCCAAACATCAATATCAAGCTTTTAGAAAGGACAGAGACAACCAACAAAGAGACACTAGGAAAAGGTCAAAAATTTCTGAGTTGAGAGGTGCCAGTCTTAGCTTGGCCTGGAAGATGCTCTGGTTATGAAAACAAGGTCAGGGCCCAGGGGTTAGCAAAGGTGGTGTGTATATGTGGAGAAGATGAAAGACAGGCAGCAATTAGCTGCAGTCAGCATCAGTACCTAGCCATGGGAGGCTAGGAGACTGTCCCAGACAGGGATAGGTGCTGTGGGAGGTACTGAGTTGAATGTGGGACGAACAGGAAGACCCTGGATGAGAGTGAGGTAGCCCGGACATGCTACTGCCTTACAGTTCGACCCTGACACCCTTTCTCCCATAATTTGCCATGTCCTGCAAGACTGGAATCCACAGTTCAAATTCCAAGAACAGGAACTCAGGCCATAGGAAGATAAATAACTTGTATAAGCCATGCATAGGTGAAGCTATCGTTAAGAGTCTTGACTTTGAAATCTCTTACTAGCCTCTGAGAAATTTACCCAAAGCTTTTCATTTTGAAAACCTGTCCCCTGAGAGGCTCTGCCAGCATTTAACTAATACAGATTCAGGTGTTCACAACTAACCATTGGACTGAGCCCAGAGACCCCAATGGAGGAGTTAGGGGAAGGACTGAAGGAGCTGATGGGGATTGCAACACCCAAACACCCCGGAGCTCCCAGGGACTAAACCACCAACCAAAGAGGGGTCCATGGCTCCAGCTACATAGGTAGCAGAGGATAACGTTATCTGGCATCAGTGGGAGGGGTGTGCTTGGTTCTGTGGAGGTTTGATGTCTCAGTGTAGGGGGATGCTAGAGAGTTAAGGGAGGACTGGGCAGGTGGAGGAGCAGCTTCTCAGAGGCAAAGGGGAGGGGGATAGGATGGAGAGCTTTTGGAGGGGAGACCCGGAAAGGGAAAGCATTTGAAATGTAAATAAATGAAATAACCAATAAAAAAAGAAAAGTATGCATATATCCTAAGACACAGGATACATTTGACAGACATTTTCCTCTACTGGGCACAATGAAAATAAAATGCATGTCATCGAGTGTTAAAGTAAAACATAATGTAGCTGTGATTCCATTAGTGAGCCTTTCCTCCCTGTCTTCCATCACCGCTGTATGCAAGCTCACTGTCCTGAGGTCCTCTTGCATTAAAGAGCTGATCTGTGGCCATGTGTTAGCTGTGAGGGGTAGTTACCCTTTCCAGATTTCTGCCTCTTCTTGTTAGTGCTCATCCCACTTTAATACCAAACCTCCAGACCAATCACTCAGTTTCTGGTAAGCCTTGGGCTTGTACATGCTCCTAAAGCTTCTTCATGCTGCCTGGTGGATGGAGAGGATGTTGATGAGAATCAGATGCTAGAACACAGACAACAGCTTTTGGAGGTCCTGAGTTTGATGGTCAACTTTCCTTAGGCCTTCTGAGACCAGCAAGGAAAGCATCGATCCCGAGACTGGCGAGAAGATGAATGTTGAATTTTACTGTACAGACATTGATTTGTGACAATTACTTAAAACCTGCTGGGAAGTTTCTTAGAGTCTGTGTCATGCAAGTTTCCAGACCCTTCAGTATTTATGTTTGAGATACTGTCAGAACCCAGAGACGTCAGCTGTCATGGCCATGACCCTGGCTGCACATTGGTTGTGATGCACAGGTTCTCATACAGGTTTATCTTCTGTCAATATAGTAAACATCCTTAAAAAATAGATATGATTTGTTCTTTGGAGGATCATTCTTGGTTACAAACTAATAGTGAACCAGGTAAACAAATCTTAAAAGACACAGACTGTTCACTGGGTCTTGAGCAAGGATAGCAATTCTTGTAGCAGTCCATCAGCAATTTTGGTGTAACAAAATCACTCTGATCCTCATTTTCCTTATCTGTATATTGAAAGTGATGACTTTGCCCTGCTGCACACTATTATTTTCTATAACTCATGTAATAAAAAGAGAAATTTTCAAATGAAAGTGCTGAATGCCACTTTTAAAGGCGTTAACATGTATCAATAGGTGGCTGTCCTTGAACTAATGGTTTTGCTGACTGCACAAATTAAGCAATACTAGGTGATTTTAAAACCCTTTCTTTCTCATTCAGCATCATTGGGAGAGTGACATGGCTTTGTTTAATGATCCTTGTCAAGATATCTGCTGACATTTCCAGTGAGATAGTGTCTTTGTACACAGAGTCTCTCTGTGTCTGGTCATGTTATACCTGGCCAAGTATGCCGTCAGGAATGAATCAGGTAGGTAGAAGGCTGCCTCTTCGCCCACATCCAGTTGTACGAGAATCTCACACTGAACAGTTGGCAGAGTAAATCTAGATTTTTAACTGCCCCATCCCCAGATCTCCTAAGTGTGCTTCTACTTGCCAGATCATGTGTTTTGAACTGTGATTAGTCATGTGGTTGTAGATACATTGCTTGTGATTGACCTCTGTCTTAGTCAGGGTTTCTATTCCTGCACAAGCATCATGACCAAGAAGCAAGTTGGGGAGGAAAGGGTTTATTCAGCTTACACTTCCATGTTGCTTTCATCACCAAAGGAAGTCAGGACTGGAACTCAAGCAGGTCATGAAGCAGGAACTGATGCAGAGGCCATGGAGGGATGTTACTTGCTGGCTTGCTTCCCCTGGCTTGCTCAGTCTTTTGTTATAGAACCCAAGACTACCAGCCCAAGGATGGTAACACCCACAGTTGGCTGGGTCCTCCCCCCTTGATCATTAGTTGAGAAAATGCCTTACAGCTGGGTCTCATGGAAGCATTTCCTCAAGGGAGGCTCCTTTCTGTGGTAACTCCAGCTTGTGTCAAGTTGACACACAAAACCAGCCAGTACAACCTCCATCAGCAGAGGACATCAGGCTTATTGTCAGGGATAAAATAAAAAATAAAAAAAAAAGAGGGAAGGAAGGAAGATAGAAAGAAAGAAAGAGAGGGAGGGAGGGAGGGAGGGAGAGAGAGAGAGAGAGAAGAGAGAGAGAGAGGATTCTTCTAGGAAAGAAGAGAAGGAAGGAAGGAAGGAAGGAAGGAAGGAAGGAAGGAAGGAAGGAAGGATCTCTCGCTCAAACCTTCCCTTATATGGACAAATCCTAACCCATCTCATGGCTGCATATTTCAAGTTGACAAAGATGTGCTACAGCTTGGTGACAGGTTTCTTCTTGATCGAGGGAGGATTAAAGGAGACTTTTATGGGAGTTCTTACTCATAACTGGTTTTGTACTTAAATGCCTCAGAAATAGGTAGGTGGAAGATGCTTGGAACGGCCGGATACTACAGAAGGATCTGACTTCTGAGTGTTCCTTGAGTTCTGAAATGCCGCCTTTTTCTCCTTTCAGTTAAACTACAGTCTCTAATTAAAATGCAAACATCTTCAAATGCAGAAATAGGTTAAAGTGTACTAATTATTGGTGTTTAGTGCTAGGCCGCCTGTAAGATCGCTTTTTCTTCTCCCCTAGAAAGTAACCTGCTTTATTGAAAGTGCGGTTCGTCTCAGGGCTGTGAGAAGGGAAAAAAGAGCAGAGTAGAAATGGAGACTCCTGGGAGAAACTACCATGGACATCGTGATGTAGTGCCCTGGGGCAGTACTAAAAGGAAGGCCATCACGTAGTGTTTCATGCTCAAGTTGTATTAAGTGCTAGACACCTCACTGATTACCTATACATTCATCCCTCCGTCCATCCAGTATATCTGAGTCATACTGATCCCTCAGGTCCCATTTGAGAAAACCCAGTTTCCCGGTCTCAGAAGAGAGTGGTCCCATAACTGGAGTCAGTTATGCAGACAACAGTGATACAAATTGAAAAGCCAAGATTGTGCTTAGGCATTTAGAAATGTAAATATACATATATAACAACAACTAATGAAAATAAAGCCGAAGAACATGGAAGAGAACAGGGAAAGGGTATATGGAAGGGTTTAAAAGGAAGAGAGGAAAATGAAAAAGTATGTCATATTATAATATAATAATATATTATAATCTCCAAAAATAAAATAACTGGAAATAATTATCAATAGGATAGACGGATGGACGAGAATACATGGGTTGTATTTTACCCACGCCCTGCAGCTATGGATAACTCTGGGAGAGTATTTTATTTTATTTAGTTTAGTTTTATCATTATTCCTACATGGTAAAGATAAAACCATTTTTTTAATAAAGAAATCGAGCAACAGAGAAGATAGCATCCATGAGTATTATAACAAGAGCAGCCAATCACCATTCTCTTATCGGCAAGGTTCCGATACATACTATTGAAATGGTTTGGGGAGCCAAAAGTCCCAATCTGAAACCTCATTCTAGGCATTCACTGGAGCTCTTCACATCCTCTTGTGAGAAGATAGAGTAAGAACATGTATGTGTCTGGTGTCCTGGGACACTGTGGTATGAAGGGTGAGGTGACCACTCCTGAGTCCCAGTGACAGTCATGCGGGGAAAACCTACAGAGCGTTTATCAGGCAGCTTTTGTGCTCTGGTCTTTAAAAAGGCCACAGCAAAATCACATTTTCCAAATGTCACAGATTCCCTACCCACCCTTCTTCTGGTAAGAGCTTTGCTATTTTCCTTCCTTCACAAAACAGATTGCCTGGTTGGGGTTGCCTCCCCTGTTCCCACATCTTTTTAGCTGAAGAGGCCATGGGAACTGCCCTTTTAACGTCCTTGAGACAGGATTGGAAGGAGATGTCGTTTTCATCTTTACCCAGTAGACACCGATTCAATAATGGGTTAAATAATGTGTGTCTGCCCCTTGTGCCACTCTGGGATGGGCAAGGAAGGCTGTATATTAACAAGGTTTTGCCGAGTTTAGGAGATTTCCCCCCCAGACATTTTAGGAATAGCATTTTTCTCTTGACTGTCGAGAATTACGTCTCAGGAGGACTGAGAACACAGAATGGCTGTAAGAGGATTTGTGAGTCTTAAGGGAAGAAAACCTGACCTCCCTCATCTTGGGGTTTAGAGGGAGCCACATCTTTGTAAATATCCCTACCCTGACTGGTGTGAAGGAAGCAGGATCATTAAGTCAGTTCCTGTGGACAGCGGCTGTTGATTGTTATACTGGTCTTTATATGACCTACTGGCTTGCTCTCCAAAACCAGCAGTTTGCCAAAGGTATGGTTTTATAAATAACAAATAACTACAAATAAATAAAGAGAAGAGTTTTGTCAAGTGAGCTGAACTGTGGTCAAGTTTCAGTGCAAGTCACAAGAGGTGACATGAGTGTTTCTTGGTTTGAAGAGCTACGAAGGATCCTGATCATTACAGGTATAAATACTACTCGAGAAAACGATACTGGTTTAGCCCAATTTTATCCCTCCTTGTGCCCACTGGCTTTTCTGTGTTTTTGTGTCTCATCATTGAAATATTATAAAGAGCAGAAACAAGCAGTACCATATTTGATTGGTATATCGTGAGCCTGACAGAATTCTCTAGATCTTGGACACAACTATAGTTGTTATAAATCACGGGAGGTAGGTTTGTACTGAAGAACAAATTAAAGGTCAGGGTTAAGGCGGCTTTATGAAATTATGGGATGCATATTTCTGCTCCCTGTGCTTGCCTGACATAGTTAAGCTGGATGGTACTATTTGCCTAGCACTTTTATCAAAAGTAAGATAATGAACCAGTCCTGTATAGTATTAAGGTAAGGGGTCAGCATGCACGTGGACATTCAGAAGGCAAGTGGCTGAAATAAAATCATTCCCTTTGATTTTTCTGGCATCCATCTTTCTTAATTTGCAAAGCTACAATAAAATCAGCATCAAAACTAGCAGTTGCCTGAGTGTTTGAGAAGTGGAAAGAAGGGAAAACTAGGAGGCATCTAGTCACTTGGGGAAGCCATGCCCAGGTATATGTGCTTGAGAATGTATGGTAACAGCAGCTGGCAATTTCCTCAAAGAGAAGGGAATTGGCTATTCAGAGGATATACCATGAGTGAAGCTGCCCGCCCCTTCTCTTGATCTAACAAAAACATCTTGCCTGAGTGTTTACTACTAGATTCATCTCCTAATGCAGAATTAGAAAACAAGAAGCTTCCTAGGTTAAGTCAATGTTTGCAAAATCCCTGAGTACAAATACACTCTGATTCATAATGCATTGAATTTATATAGCTCTTTTATTTCAACGAGCTGTGTGCAGTAACCAGGGTTTTTCTTTAATCCTTACTCTTCACTACTGAGATGAAGTGACTGGCCGTGACTACAGTATAGAAAACCAAGCCAGCTGAGCCACACTTGTTCCCGACACCACAGCAAAGTCAACTGGATGGCATTTCAGGAACGCAACCATTCTGCACCTCCCACTTTTGCCTTTAGTAGACACTGAGTTCAAGCCTCAAAAGAAATGTAGGTGGGACATTCTTTTTCAATTCATTCAATGTATGAAAAACAAAATTTTTAAATATTACTTTATGTCCCCATTTGCTTTATTGCTATAATAAACAGGATCGAAATAAAAATATCAAAAGGAACGTGGGGAGAAAAAGTCTTCTTATTTTTCTTACAGGCTACAATCCGCAAAGCAGGAACATGGAGCAGGAACTGAGGCAGAGTCCATGGAGGAACTTTGCTCACTGGCTTGTTCTCCACATCTTACTCAGTTTGCTTTCTTTCTTTTTTTTCCTTTTATTGGATATTTTCTTTATTTACATTTTAAATGTTATCCCCTTTCTTGGTTTCCTCTCCACCAACCCCCCTATCTCATCCTCCCTCCCCCTGCTTCTGTGAGGGTGCTCCCCCACTCACCCATCCACTCCCTCCCTCTGTCCCACCTTGGCATTACCCTACACTGGGGCATCCCCTTCAGAGGACCAAGGGCTTCTCCTTCCATTGATGCCTGACAAGGCATCCTCTAGTACATGTGAAGCTGAAACCATCAGTCACTCCCTATGTATTCTCTTATTGGTGGTTTAGTCCCTCGGAACTCTGGGAGGTCTGGTTGGTTGATATTGTTGTTCTTCCTGTGGGGTTACAAACACTGTCAGCTCCTCCAGGCCTTTCTCTAACCCCCAGGGCTACATGCTCTGGAATGTTACAATTCTCAGTGGACTGGACTTTCCCACACGAATCATTAATCAAGAAAATAACACTATGCCTATCCACAGGCCAATCTTATGAAGATGCTTGCTCACCTGAGGTTCTATTTGCTAGATGATTCTGGTTCATGCCAAGTTAACCAAACCTTCAAAAACCAACCAACCAACAAACAACAAAAACCAATATACTTTATAAACGATAAAATGGCATCATTCCCCCAAAGGTTTATTACATATGTGTACCATTTATACAAAAAAAAAAAAACACAAAACCAAAATACAAAAACCAAAAACTAGAAAAGGTCTTCCTAGTGCCCTTTGTCTAGCAGGAAAATAACAAACACATGCTCATCATCTACAGCGTTGGCACTTCCTTCCTCCACCTTCCGAAAAAAATTTCAGAGATTAGAGCTTTTATACCTTGAAAGTTTCAATAAAAAGTACTAGAAATATTTGGTCAGAGTAAAAGAAAGCTGGGGGGAAAATGCTAAACTGTAGGTTATTTTTGTCAGAACTCACAGAATTCATGGTAAGCAGTAATCATTCATTTTCATTGAGCAAGAGACAGGAAGGAAAGATCTTTACCTCTCTCTATAAAATTCAGTGTTGCCATAAGCTTTGTCACTATGGTTACTGATTTAACTAGTCTCACCTATTTCTGTCTGATGTCTAGGCTATGTCACTCCTGTCTTGATTGTAGTGGCCATTGAGGTTAATGCCTATGATAATGAGCAGCGCATAACAAGATTAATCTCTAACTTGCTAGTTCAAAATCTATCACGACCCTAATGATTAGTTGCGTTTAAATTGTTGTGACTAAACAACTAATAAGAAGCAATTTGAGGAGGAGGGCTTATTTTCCACCACAGGTTGGCTGAGTTCAGGACTGGCAGACATATAGACTCCTTCTGTCTTATGGCACAGGAAGCAGTAAAAAATCAACACCAATGTATGCTTATCTTCCTCCTCCTTCTCTTTGCATTCTGTCTGATAGCTTGCCTATGGGCTGTTGCTGCCCACATCCAAGGCAGCTCTTACCTTCTTCGTTAAACTTTTCTGGAAACATCCTCCAAGTGATGGCCAGTGTCTTTTACTCTTGAGCGGTTCTAAACCCAACCCAACTGACGATGAAGGTTAACTGACCTCCTCAATGATTTTAAAAGACACGTATATCATTAAAATATTTTAAAAACAATTTTCAAAATGTACAAAGGATATGGTTACTCATGCATTTCAATATAGCGCTGTTGAGAGTATAGATTAGTGTCGCCTTGATAACTATCCTGGGAATATCAGTAGTTTTAAAGGAGTGAACCATGCTAGTCTTATTTTGATAAGCTTTTTTCTAGGTAAACATTATAATCAGAAATGCATATAAAACTAGATTTATTTATTGTTATATGCAATGTCACCATTTTACACCAAGTAAAAATTCAAAATGTGAGAAGTGTCAGACAATAGGAGGCTGTTTTGAGGAAATTATAGCTCAACAATACTGGGAATGTCAATAAGCTGATGTCTTTAAGTGAGATAGAAAGGTTTATGGAACAAATATCAAGTGAAATATGAAGAAAACAGCATTATGCATCACCGAGAGCTATCACAGAAAATATTTCGGAGGAAATATATCAATTTGTCTATATTTATTTTTGGAGAGTATTATACATAGCTTTGACTTCCTTTTATTGATGTTCTATAATCTCATTTTTCAACCTTCAAACCAGTCATGCCCTAAGTACAAAAAGAGAAAAAAGGACAAATAAATCAAATAGGAACTCGTGTGTGTGTGTGTGTGTGTGTGTGTGTGTGTGTGTGTGTGTGTGTGTGTGCATGAGAGAGGGGGGCATTATTGAGGGAAATGAGGCATTTAACCTATTGTTTTTAAAGCTTGTGTTTGATTATTTATCTATTAAGAGGTCCTCAATAGACCACTGTTTTCTGTCTGTTGCCTATACCTGAGTCTCACTGCAAACTTAGATGTTGTGGAATCTAGTTCTGAAACTTCCGACATTCTTCTGTCTTTTAGTGAAGCATATAAACAGGCTGTATGTCAAATATATCCATCGTTTAAATTCTTACCAGTAAAGGCAGCTTCCTCTCCAATAATCAACAGATCCTTCTGGGTTCTGAAGAAATCAGACGAGACTATGTAATAGAGAAGACACAATTTCATTTAACTGATGTGTGTTCTTCTGCACTGTGTGCTGCATATAGACAGAATCAACCAGTAGGAGAATAGAAGGTATATAGTAGAAGATACTGTTAACCCACTCACTGCAAGGTTAGCATAGCTGCCTGGAGGTGTATGTGGGAGATCACTCAACTTGTTAGAGCACTTGCTTTGAAACTTTCAGGGCTTGAGTTCAAACGTCCTGAACACGTAACAGGCAGAGCTGCGGATAGGCTATAACCCATTGTGTGGGGCAGGGACTGGAGGATCATTAGAACTAGCCGGCTAGCAGCCTAGATCCAGGTTCAATGAGAGGCTCTAACTCCAGAAAAGACATGGAAGGCAATAGAGCAGGAAGCCTGAAATCATCCATGAGTTTTCATAGACTAATAGGCACACACATATATATCTATAGACATGCATGAATATATACAACACACAAGAAACACAAAATAAACAGGAAAGAAAGTGCTAATATTATAACCAGGTTGGCATGGTGACCCTCAATCTATCAGAACACGCCCCCCCATGGGGATTTTTTCCCCTCAGGATTTTTATATGGGGAGAAGGAAAAAGCAACTGCTGGATTGGGAACTTGTTTCCTGGAAAGACATTTCAGTTCTAATGATTTGTTGGATCACCTGAGAAGATGAGACTACAACCCAGATAATGATGGGTCACTGATGGTCCCAATGCAACGTAACTAGGAAAGTTTCGATGTGTATATCTTTGGCCCTCTATTTAAACTTCATCCTCCCTTCAGGACCCTGAAGATGAACTGGAGGGGTGTGCTAGATCTCCTTCTTCTTCCCAATTGAGTCATGTTGAATAAACATTGTTCCTCTTTTCCATTTTTAATTTAGCTTTTTAAGTTAATTATTGACGACAGATGACTGTGACTGACTTGGAGCATAGGTTTTGACCCCCACATTAAAAAGCACACTCTACAGTTACAAGAGAGATCGGAGTGCACTAAGGTTCCATTTTGGGGTTTTCAACTCCAGGTCTTATTCATCATCGAGGCTGGCAGTTTATGTTCAGCCTAGATTTGAAGCTATGACTCTCATTAAAGATTAACAATGTTTTGGGTCCACAGGTCAGTGTGCTTCCTTGTCTCAAAAAGACTATTATTGGTAACAAAAATACTGTCAGAAACTGGCAATTTCAGGGGCTGTCAATTCATTTTTCTCTGGCCACACCCAGCCTTACATATAGAAAGCACCCAAAATGGTAGTATAAATATTTTGTCGTCAGTTTTTGAGGCTCTTAATACTGTGATGAAACACAGGTTTTTACATGTAAGCATTCTATCATGGAGCTGATTTCTCAGTCCACTTTTAGTGTTAACGTTCATTAAAACTAAGGAAACCGAAGCTAAACACAATAAATAACCAAGTAAGTAATGGCTTTGTGTTCACACACCAAAGATCTTATTCAAATCCCCACACGTACAAAGGTTGAGGCTTAGCAGCTAGTCACACTGTAATTTCCAGATTGGCTAAACGTCCGTACCATTTGGAAAACTCATCGTTGATGTGGCCCAAGCCCATTGTAACAAACATCTTCAAGTGGCTTGGAGACATACAACCTGAAGGACGCATATTTGTGACCTCTTGTTCAAAGCGGTGTCTTAAGTAGTCAGACATAGATCTGATCCGGAGGGATTTATTGTGCTATAGGAACATTGAATAAACTCTCAAACTCTAGAGACCACGTTTTTAAATTTTTCACATTTAGGTTATAAACCATGTATGTCTGCATGAGTATACGTGCATGAGTTCAGGTGGTACCTAGAAAGATGTACTTAATGAATTGGTATTGAAAAATTACCATCTTTGTTATCAAAATTATTTTATTAGTTAAAATTGATGCAAAGTAATGCTGTTGCTATCTATCATAACATTCCCATATCATAGTTGTTATTATTAGGAGAGCTTATTATTGATGTCATGCAGAATTTCTCCAGTAGTGACCTACCTGACTCACCTTACCTTCTGGAAAGTACCCTGGAAAATGTGGGCTTCCGTAGAAGTCACTAATTAGACTCCCACATATTTACTCAGGGCCATGCGGCAGGCAGACAGTCAGAGAAGTCTCAGCATTATCAATATGGATTTTGAAATCACCCTCAGCTAATAGCCCAAATTAATAGCCTCAGGGTGACTCCATAGCAATTGAGAAAGAAAATCTATAACTTCACTAAAGATGCCAACGGCTGTTCAGGGAAAGAGGTCTTTATTAATTAACAGCTGTGAACACTGTAAAAAAAATCCTGGCACATTGAGGGCACAGGAAAAGACACAGTTAGAGTTAGCCAAGCACAAGAATCCCATGAGGCTTTTCAGGTGAAGGGCAGAGGGAGGGCCCCCGGAGAGCATCCCTGGATGCAGCCTTCCCAACCCATTTTATATGCAAGCCCCAAGACAAGACTTTCCTTTTAGTATCAGCTAAGAACTTCCAGAAACATTGAGGTTTGGGGCGTGTGAAAACCTCTGTGGGTCTCTTATTTTGTAGTAAAAGCACTCAACTACAGTGGCCTCTTTTCCTGGGGTCCCTCTTGGATACTTTTCAAGGTAGGGGATTTCATGTCAAGTCAATTCACATAAAGAAGGCTGAGAATATAAACACAACAGTCATTATCTTTTCACAGCCTGCTCTGTAGGAAAGTGCCTGGTACCTCGAGATACTTCTATCTCCGAGGGATAAAAGAATATATGCTTTGGAAAAATCAGGGGGCACAGCGTACGGTAATTATGGCAGTAGGCAAGCAAGCATTCCTTGAGATCAGAGACTTTACCTTTGTGAAGTGCTTGGTCATATCATACTTAGATAAATACTGGCATAGAATTTCACCCTGTATTTTCTATCTATGAAATGAGACTAGAATCATCTGCTTCAAGGAGCTACTATGATACTTAAATTAATGTACATTAGATATGTTGTATCGATAGTCACAATTTTATTAATTTATTCTCTCATGTATTACACCCTGACCTATGCTTCCCCTCCTCTCCTTCCCCTTGCCTTCCCCTTTTGACCTCCTCCCTCCATATCCACCCTCCTGTTTCCTTTCAGAAAAGGGCAGGCCTCCCAGGGATGTCAGCCAAACATGGCATATCAAGTTGCAACAAGATTAGGCAATCATATTAAGGTTGAATGAGGCAACCCAGAAGGAGGACAAGGTTCCCAAAAGCAGGCAAAAGCATCAGACACAGCTTCTGCTCCTTTTGTTAGGAGTCCGACAAAAACACCAGGGTACACAACTATAACATATATACAGGGAACTTAAGTTAGAGACACACAGGCTCCCCGAATGTTGGTTTACTCTCAACAAGTCCATATGAGTATAGGTTGTTGGTTCTATGGGATTTTCTTGTGGTGTCCTTGACCCATCTGGGTCCTGCAATCTTTTCTCGCCATCTTCAGCAGGATTCCTTGAACTCCACCTAATGTTTAGCTCAATGCCTCAAAGACCTAGTATAGAAATAAAAACTACTGTATAAAAATAGCCAATGAAATGATGCCTAATGATAGTTATATTCATAGGTGGATGCCTGACCTAGTTGTCATCAGAGAGGCTTCACCCAGCAACAGATGGAAACAGATGCAGAAACCCATTGCTATTCACATTTTAATTATCTTTACTTTGTCTACATACCAGTCCCTAGGTAATTCATCCAGGGCTGCATGTTTAAGTACCACAAATAAATCAAAGTCTACAAGTTTTTATCTCTTTTTGTGACCTTTTTCCCCCTGAACTCTAAGTCTGTCTAATGCATAACTTCTTCCCAATGTCTAGTAGGCATCTCAAACTTACCATGTGCAGAAGTGGCCCATGCTTCTGGGATCATCATACCTGGGATCATCATAGATGATGGCCCAGGCCCCAAACACTTGGTTCTTCTTTATTCTTGCACTCATACAAGTCTGTTAGCACACCTTGGTGGTCCATCTCAAAATATCCAAACCTTCAACACCAGTGCCCAAGACCATGACTAAATTTCTCAGGTGGTTCCTGATCTCATCCTGTTCTGAGCTAATCATCCCTCTCTACCACTTCTGCCTACCATTGCCCTGTCTCAGTCTTGTCACATCCAGTTCTGACACAGACCAGAGCGAGCCTATGGAAATGTACATCTGTTATGACTCTGATGAATATCTTTTGTTGGTTTTCCATCTCATCAAGGGTAGGGAAAGGTTCCTATGTTAGTAGCTGGAGGTTGAGCCTGCCTGGCTTTCTAGCCTCATACTCTTTGTGACTCTTCTCTAGATACACTGACCTTGGTGCTCTTTTCACAGACAACTAAGTTTCTGCATGAGGTCACTGCTCTTGATTAAATTCTTCTTGGAATTTTTCTCCCTTGTCAAGGTGGGGCTTACTTTCCATGTATGAGCCTCATCTTTTACTCAATAGCCCCTTGTGTTGATTACCAAATTCCTTTATACACTTACCTGTTCGTATTTCTGTATAGCAGTCATCAGCATCCAATCCACTGCACATTGTTTATTATGTCACCTCTTTGGGACACAATAGGAACAAGAGCAGTTAGTGCCTTATGCATTTTGATCCCTACTGCAATTTCCAAAACCCACAATAGAAGTTGATACCTATTAGGAAAACAGCAAATGTGTTAAAACGAATACGTGAATGGCCATTTCCTAAGTGGGAGTTGTCTCCCACTCTTTTCTTTTTTAAAAAAATAATTAATAAATGATTGATTTATTTTATTAACAATTAGAAATATAGCAGGATAAGTCTTAATATGTACTCAAGGTTGATTGAAAATTTCAAAAAAGATAGTTTTTAGAATTAAGCCTTTTATTGCATGTATTTCTCTGGGAGTTTGGCAATGAAAATGAATTGAAATATTTGAGGATGGAAAGTACTGTTAGATCCTGTTATATAAACAATTTTTAAACATTGAAAACTGTGATACATTTAAATTTTTTAGGTATTTTAAACTGTTAGTATGCTGATTGAAGGCCCATCCAAACAATTATCTGATTGCTTCCCCACTGTGTTTATTTTTAAACAAAAACAAACATACTAGTACATATTGTGAGATGTATCCCATCACTAATTTAATTAACAATATGAATCAACCATTAAAGTTCATATATTGCTACAACATATATATTTGTCCTTACACACAGATTGTATAGTTTCACCACTCATAAAGGAAACTTTACTTTTTTGTTGTTATATTGGTTTATATTTTATTTTTTAAATTTTTTTGAAATTTTACTTTTTATTAGATTTATTTCTTTATTTACATTTCCAATGTTATTCCCTTTCTCAGTTTCCTGTCCATAGCCCCTTCTGCCCCCCTTACCCATATCCCCTCCCCGCTTGATGCCCACTTCTCCGACATTCTCCTGCACTGGGGGGTCCAACCTTGGCAGGACCAAGGGCTTCCCCTTCCACTGGTGCCCCAACAAGGTTATTCTCTGCTACATATGCAGTTGGAACCTTGGGTCAGCCCATGTATAGTCTTTGGGTAGTGGTTTAGTCCCTAGAAGCTCTGGTTGGTTGGCATTGCTGTTCTTAGGGTTGCAAGTCCCTTCAGCTCTTTCAATCCATCCTTTAATTTTTTATTGGATTTTTTATCTATTTTTTAAATGTTATCCCCTTTCCTGGTTTCCCATCCATAAACTGCCTACACATCTCTCCCCTCCCTCCTTCTTCTATGAGGGTGTTCCCCCTCCCCAATCACCCACCCTGCATCCCTGCCCTGACATTCCCCTACACTGGGGGGTCTAGCCTTGGCAGGACCAAGGGTTTCTCCTATTGGTGCCCAACAAGGCCATCCTCTGCTACATATACCACTATTTTCTTATGAGACATAATTCAATTCAAATAATTCTATCTTTAGAAACCCTAACATATGAGTAGGGAGATCTAGAGATTGAATTCTTAATTTATGGTACATCTTAATATAAAATATAAATACTATATTTTAACTCATATTTATGTTACAGTTGTATCTATCTGGTTTATTTTTAATCTATCATTCATCAATCTATCAATCAATACTGTGCTTATTTTCCTTAAATGCCTTCATAGCATCTATGTTAGTTCCTCATTGTTGTGATGAAACACTGGAGCAAATCAGCTTATGGAAGAGGGGTTTCGTAAGTTTCACAACTCAAGGGTAGGCTTCCTTATAGTGGAGAAGGCATGAACATGAGACATGAACACAGGTCACACTGTGTATAAACTCAGGAAGCAAGAGAGATGCTGAATGTTGCTGCTTACCTATTTTCCTCACTTGTGTTCAGCTCAGAGCATTAGTCCATGGGGTGATCCCATCCTTACTTTGGGGGAGTCTTCACACCTCAGCTAGTCCATTTCAGAAACATCCTCACCGACTTGCCCAGCAAGTCGTGTTCTAGGTGATTTTAAAACCAGTCAAGTTGATAGTCAATAGCAAACATCAAAAACACTTGCAAAACTACATCTTTCACACAGTGCTAAAAGCCTAAAGTCTGAGGACTTAGATGACTTGTGAGAACAGCATGTAGCTACCCAAATCCATCCATCTCTCTTTCTCTCTCCATATATATCTATACATATATGTGTGTGTGTATGCACCCTCATCGAGACCAGAAGTGAGAGAGAGAGAATGTGTGTGTGCACATTTGTGTGCATCCGTGCTTGTGCTTGTGTGTGTGCATATGCACAAGCATATGGAGGCCAAAAAAGGCCAGAAAAGGGTATCAGATCTGGAGCTGGAGTTAAATTTGATTGTGAACTACTTAATATGATTGTTCAGACTCAAACTTACACCATCTGGAAGAGCAACAAGCATTTTTAATTGCCTAGCTCTCTCTCTCTCTCTCTCTCTCTCTCTCTCTCTCTCTCTCTCTCTCTCTCTCTCTCTCTCTCTCTCTCTGTAACCACTAAGGATCTGGAATGTTCTTGCATTAAAAACTGGATTAATCTCGAGCTAAAATGTTGGCATCATTGGAAGCATATCACTGAATGGAGGGCCTTTGAAAGGTGTCTGGTCCCAGTCCCCCATTGCTATCTTTTTCTCTGTTTCCTGGCCATTGTGAAGTAAACAGCACCTGCTACCAGGAGATTGAGCTCCACACCAGCCACAAATACCACATCTAAAGAACCATGTAGGAACTTCTGAAGTCAGTCAAAGAAAACACTTTCTTTCTAAAGTAATTTATAGAAGTATTTTTGTTACAGAGATGAAAGTGCTAAGAAATACACATGCCCCTTTGCATCTTCTGAATCTCAATTGTTTTGTATTGAAGACCATCTCTTCCCCTCCCATTCTCCATGTCCCAATTCACCTGGTTGTCCTTCATCCGCACAAGATAGGAGGTGTTTTATCCTTTGTGTTGCACCCCTGTTTCTTGTTCATCATTTACCCAGTTACTGAATCCCCTTATTTTCTAAGTTAATGCCATTTTCTATAATTGTTCTCTATGGAACCTGTATAAAGGAAGAGTGACAATGATCCATGAACACCTGTATCCGCTTTGTAGAGAGACGCAGTGAGAAAAGTACACGTTAAAGTAGACTTTTGTTTACGCAGTGAATTCCAGGCTAGCTAAGGTTAGACAGCAAGCTTCTGTCTTAGAAAACAAAACAAAATGAAGCCAGAAATCAAGAGCACCAATGATGCAATTTGAGAAAATTCCTTCAGATTGAACTTTTAAAGAAAAAAAAAAAGATACTGAGTTGTTTAAATAACAATATCATGGTGTTGAGGTTACCAGTGAGTGTCAGATATTTGTGTTACACAGGTTAGTCTTCAAAATATGGGGAAATAAAATAGCTCAGTGCACTGAAATATTGAGTTTCTGGAGCATTCTGAAACAATCCCCAATTTATTTGTCATTCTCTACAACCTAATAGGATTATGCTTTCTTTTCATTTTACATTTTATCACTATCTATCATAAAGGGTTGTGTTAATTAACCTATAAATACAGATAGATGGTTTTATCCCATGGCCATGAAGAGTGCTTTAAAATAAAAAATTGAAATGATAAACCAGTCTAGTAATTTGCCACAATTACTTCAGTGAAATATTACGTTGAATTACCCATGGCAGTAATGCATGGTCCAGGACCTCCTAATAAAAGCTGCTAAGTGGGGGAGAACAAAGAGCAAGAAAAAGCCTGGTGCCAAGGGTCACTAGACTTCTGGTCACTAACATGGAAGTGGAAAACAGAACCAATGCAGTGGGAGGGTGATGGAAAGATCTTCCCTGTAAGGAGGTGTCCTTGTTTCCTCTGGAAAGCCTGCCTACTTTAGAAGACCCATCAGAGTTTAATTAAAGTCTGCAGCTGGTGCAAAAGCAAAAGAGAAAAGAAATTAGGGCAGTTCCTAAACTAATGAAAGTCCACGATCTCATTTTGAACGTTTTCCCTCTGTTATGAAAGAAATACAGCTTGTCAATCGTGCTTCTGTTCGTGGTGACAAAACTCTCCTAGGAGCAATGTTCTGAACTCAACTGCCAGAAGACCGGGATTCAAGTTGTTTCCCACTTGGCAGCCGTCAGAAGCCAAGTAGCTAGTCAGTAGCTAGTCAACATTATTAGACATAGGGTATCTCACTGGCCTGAAATTCACCAAGTAGGCTAGGGTGGCTGGGAGTACCTAAGCATCTGCTATCCCCACATCCATAACATTAGGATCACATGTGCATGCCGCCATGCTAGCAATTTTTAATGTAGGCTCCAGGCACTAAACCCAGTCCATGTTATTTTTGTAGTAAGTGCCTCACCAGCTGAGATTTCTTCCTAAGCCAATAATGTACTGGGGGTCCCCCATTCCTTCTTCAAGGCAACTATCTTTATTCTCAAAATCTTTAGCTGATTAATGAACATCCATATTATGAAGGGAAGTCTGTTTTAGTCACAGTCCACTTATTTAAATGCTAATCACATGTAGAAAAAATATTGATTCATAGGAATAGCTAGTCTATGCTTTATGACTGGCCTAGACAAGTTGACGCATTAAAATTAGCTATCCTAGTAACTGCTATTAAGAGGAATTTGTGTACCCAAAACTGAACACACCAGGTAACAATGGATATTTCAATCCAATGCTTACAGGTAACCCTAGATAGATTCCAAGAATTTGGAAAAGTGAGCAGTAAGGTTTGTAAAGGTTTGGCATGTTTCATAGGGATGGGGGGATATAAAGAGGGTAGAGGAGAGAGTAATCTGAATGTATTATATATGTATGTAAAATTCTGAAGGACAACATTGATTAAAAAGAAGAAGAATGTAATAGTATTTTCATAACTCTTCATAATTGCCAGGCACAAAGAATTCATGGAAGTTTAACTGCAAGCCCATGGGAAGGGTTATATAATTATTCTCATTTTATGGATGAGAAAGCTAACATATGGGAAAGTGAAATAACAGCTTATGTTTACAAATAATAAGACGCACATACGAAGTTTGAACTCAGGGAGCTATTCTAGAGTCTGGGGTTTTTAATTACCCCAGCAAGATGGATTTAAATAATTAGATCATCTAGACCCTTGTTCCTTTATGTGAATACATAAATCACAGCAGGTAACGTGTGGCAGATGTGAGAGGCAGATCCCATGAGAAGGTACATATGATGATGCCAGGATAGTAGCAGCTAGATGACCGAAAGTGAATAAAATTTAGCCCTGTTCTCCCTCCCTTAAGTTGCTTTCATTTGCTTTATCGTGTATTTAGACGTATCTTCACTCTAGACATCCTCACTACAATGCTGCTCTCCTTATGATTCTCACAAGTTGTTGGCTTTGGCTTTCTACTTACTTAATTACCATTAACTTCTCCTACTTGTCACTATGATTCATTCAGACTGAAATCTCGGTCCTTAGATTCAACCTCTGCCACATAGTAAGATCTTCATGCCACTAAATAAATCAGTGGATAGATTTAGTAATTAATAATTTTTGTTGTCGACAGGTGAGAAACCAAGGCACAGTATGATTACAGGACATGATCTTGATTTGGGCAACTGGTGTCTTGGTGTATTAGGTCTCCAGAAATCATCCCTACATTTTTCCTTCAGAAAACGTATTTAGATGTTAGCAAAAGTTCTTAATCTCTTTATATGCCTCAAAAAAGGAGTTTTGAGAAAATTTGAACAAAATTCATGTGTTGGGAGAAACGAACCATCCTACCTGCTTTTATGGATAGTTTCTGGTCAGATTTTGGAAACTTTTTATCTCCAAAAGATCCCTTTGGAGGGAGATGAACATTGGAGATAAGCAATTAAGGGATCATTGATTTATGGAAAAAATACCTGCATTTAGAACCAGGTAACATCATTACAGAAAGAAAAAGAAGTCCTTACCGTCTCCAACTTTCATTGTTCCCGCTTTCTGGCTTTCCTGGAAACTGATGAGAAACACCTCTGTAATTTAAGCCTAATGACAATTAAAGTGCAAAGTCATTACCTACTTTTATTGAATTGTCTTTTATTTAATGGACTAATTGAAGGAATGACACATTGCTACAGAAATTGGTGTGCTCATTCCTGTTAAACTTGCTTCCTCTCACGTTAAATTTGTGATCTTGGCTACTACCAGAGCCCAGTCTTGGACATTGAGGTAGAGTTCTTGGGATCAGCTCTAGCTTAACTGCCTATGTATGGAGTGACCTTGAGCAGATGGTCAAACCTATGCCTATCCTAACTTCTTCTAATGTAAAAGATGAATATGATTTTTTACATACTTCTTTATATACAATAAGTGATTATGTGAGAGTCACTTGAGTAAAACAGTAAGACAAAAAAACCACAAGGTCTACAATTACAAGTTCTTGTTATGACTTTGGATGCTTTTATATGTAACAGAAGAATATTATCCTGCATAGTGCTGTCTTCCTTTACACTTTAAACTCAAAGTCTAGACTTTTAAATATGCACAGAGAGCAAATCACAAACTTCCAGAAATTACCTGCATTTAGTCATTGTGATTTCTTTCTGAATTGGAAAATCCCAGTCATTGAGTCATCCTTCATTTACTGACTATAGGAGTTGTGGTTCCTATAATTTGTGTCCTAGGTCCTATCCTCAATGCCAAAACAAATTTAAATGTATTTTTCCTCATTAAAGGTCTTTGTGTCTCCCCACCTTTACATTGATCTCCAAAATACCCCTTGAGAAAACTCCAAATTTCTCAGGCCTACAATTTGAAACTTTAAATTTCCAGTTTACACGTAGAAACCTTCTGATCCCAGAAATTTGATGGCTTCACTACTCCCAGGAGAATAAATTGTTCTGTTTTCACATATATCCCCTTTTTATACTAGTCCTGTTCAATTGTGGTGATTTATAAAGACAAAATTTTTTTTTGCTATTGTTTTCCCAATGCAGCTCAGTGTTAGAGTCCATACCAACTACGAACAGGCTCCAGGTTCAACCTCTTATACTTGACAGAAACAGAAGCCCATCTTTCTTCTCTCACTTGGGGCCTATGTTTATCAATCTGATGGGGTGACTTCTTGTTGACTGAATTTTATTAACAGTGTGACACTATTTTTATTAATATGTTTTGGAAATCATGGGTCATGTTTCATACACATCATTGGGTCCACTATGTCAGCATGGTGATTGGCATGTTGTGGGCATTTAATTAATAGCTGGTGAAATGTAACCCGTCTTTATCAAAAAGAGAGTTTCATCCTGTCAGAACACAAAGTCAGAATATAATTTGTCTTAAAAATAAAAACCAACTCAGCCATTGCACATTTATTTCTTTTGAGTTGTCATATAATGTATAGTTTATCCTTTTAAAGAATATAGTTTGATGGGTTTATGAGAATGCAGTTTGAGGTGCTTTGGCAAATGTCTGTGACTGTGTATCTATCACAGTGGTGATTAATTTTAATTGTCAGTTTGACTACCTGAGAGATCACTATAGCACACTTCTGGGTTGCCTGTGAAGTTGTTTTCCAAGAGAATTAACAACAGGGGGAATACTCTCTAAATATAGGTGCCGTTCTTCACAAGGCTGGCAGCCTGGGTAGAAGGAAAGTTGAAAATGGAAGAGTTTGTAGTCCTGACCGTAATATCCTAGCCTCTCTGATAGGATGTGAGTTTCTCTGCTCCGCCAGGCCTATGCTCCCAGATACACTGAAATTTCTAGAAGTATGAATCATAACAGATCCCTCATCCCTTTAATTATTGTGCTTAGGTGTTTTGTTACAGGGGAGAATTTAACATACACAACCTATGAAGAACATTTTTATTTTCCTCTCAGCATCCCTTGGATGTCCTTGGATTTCTTCTAATAAATATTGTGTCCTGGTTGTATAGCCATGGTTTGTTTTTGTCCTTTTGTTTCTTGCCTATCTTAATATTTCTAATATGAATATCCATGTATATTTTTGTGAGTTAATGTTATATTTTTCCTAGTTTTATTATTATTTTTTTTATTTACAATCCAGTCATTGCCATCATCCAAGTACCCACTCCCATAGTTTCTCATTCCATTCCATTCCTCCTTCTCAGAGAAGATGCTCTCTGCCTCACCAGGCCTCCCCTGTCCCTGGGACCTCAAGTCTCTCTCAGTTTAGGCATGAATTCCCCCACTGAGGCCAGACCAGGCAGTCCACTGCTAGTTGAGACTGCTTCACTTCCTAGGGCATAGTAACTGTCAGCCCTTGGTGTCCCCTACCTCATGAGATGAATTCCAAGTTGGGTTGGTCACTGGATTACCTTTCTCTCAATCTCCATTTTTGTTCCTGCAATTCTTTCAGATGGAAACATGCTAGTTTTGACTGTGGGTTGGTAACCCCATCTCTCCACTTGAGGTCCTGTCTATCTACTGGAGGTGGACTCTTCCATTTCACTAAGGTCATATCCATTGAGTCCTCAGAGTCTCTTACATTCCAGGTTTCTGATACTTTCTAGAGGATCCCCCATTCCCAACCCCTAAGGCTGCATATTTATATTCATTCTGCTGGTCCACTAGGCTTCTATTCTGTCTGATCCCACTCAGATCCTGTTCCCCTTTCTCCCTCCACATCCCTCTCCCACCCAGGTCCCTCCCTCCTCTGGCCTCCCATGACTATTTTTTGCCTCCTTTTAAGTGGGATAGAAGTATCCTCACTTGGGCCCTTCTGCTTGTTAAACTTATTATGGCCTATGGGTTGTATCCTAGGTGTTCTATGCTTTTTGGCTAATATCTACTTATGAGTGAGTATATACCACGTAAGTCCTTTAGAGTCTGGGTTACCTCACTCAGATTGATATTTGCTAGTTTCAACCACTTGCCTGCAAAATTCCATATGTCCTGGTTCTTAATAGGTGAATAGTATTTCATTGTGTAAATGAACTACATTTTCTGTATCCATTGATTGGTTAAGGGACATCTGGAATGTTTCTAGCTTCTGGTTTTTACAAATAAGGTTGTAATGAACATAGTGGAGTATATGTCCTTGTGTTATGGTGAAGCATCTTTTGGGTGAATGCCCACGAATGGGTAGAACTATTTCAAATTTTCTTTTATAAAAAATTATTTATTTATTTACTTACTTACTTATTTAATTTTATACTCCAGATTTAATTCCCCTTTCAGCCCACCCCCCAACTGTTCCTCATCCCATACCTCCTCCCTGCCCCACCCCACCTGTCTCCACAAGGATGTCCCCACTCCACCTACCCCACCAAACCTCTAAACTTCCTTGGGCCTCCAGTTTCTTGAGGGTTAGGTGCATCTTCTCTGACTGAACTCAGACCCAGGAGTCCACAGCTCTATATGTGTTGGAGGCCTCATCTCAGCTTGCATATAATGCCTGCTTGGCTATTTCAAATTTCCTGAAGATCTGACAGAATGATTTCCAGAGTGGTTGTATGAGTTTGCAATTCCACCAGCACTGGAGGAGTGTTTCTCTTTCTCCACATCCTTGCCAGCATGTGCTATCACCTGTGTTTTTCATCTTAGCCAATCTGATTAGTGTAAGGTGGAATGTCAGAGTTGTTTTGATTTTCATTTCCCTGATAATCATGACTAAGGACTTCAAACATTTCTTTAAGTGCTTTTCAGTCATTTGAGATTTTTCTGTTGTGAATTTTCTGTTTAGCTCCATAACCAATTTTTTTTAATTGGGTTATTTGGTTTTTTTGAGGTTAACTTCTTAAGTTGTTTATACATTTTGGATATTAGCCCTCTACTGAATGTAGGTTGAAGTTTTTTCCCAATCAGTAAGTTGCCAATTTTTTTATTGATTTGTGTCTTTTGCCTTATATGAGTTTCCATAAAGTTTGTCTAAAGAACATAGGGGAAAAGCAGAATGCAAGAAAAAGGGGGAATCAGCAGTTAAGGACATTCTGACTAAGAAGAAATGAATAACGAGTGCCTTCCTCTTTTGTCCTCAGCACATCTTTCAGAATACCTGATAACATGGTAAAAAGTTCAGCACAAGTTTATACATAAATTTAAATCATAAATCAAATAAGAAGTTTATAACAGAGAATGTTTATATGCATATCCATTATCCATAATTATTGGGCTGAACATACATCACCTGTCACCAGCTTTGCAGGTTCATGGAGAGTTAAAAACCATAACTTTTGTGACTAAAGTATCAGTGAAGTTTTGTATAGATAATCTCAGTCAATATTTTATCTCCTGTCCTAACATTTATAGTAAATTGTTAGTTCCCTTTTTATGACCTTTGATTAATGGTTTTACAACCTCTTAGAATGTGCTCTGAGTAGTAGATGACTCCTTGTTAACTCAGAAGCAATTAACTTGTGACACTGTAGACTGGCAGAGTTCTCATTGCAGTTTTGACTAACAGGATGGATTTAATAGAAGAGTTATTACACAGAGCTTAATAATTACTATAATTTTAGGAATGCTTATAGTATCATCATTTAGAATTAATAAATTGTCAATTTGTCTATATAGCATCACTACAAGACAGTACATGTTTGTTGTTCTGCCGAGTTGTGCTCAAAAGGCTGTGCTCAAAAGGCTTGTATATATTTAATAACAGGAAAACATTTTAATAGCAGAAATCTTTCCTAAAATGGACATTTCCTGGGACTTGCTGATAGGAGCAAGTTTTTAGTAGATTGTAATCCAAGGCAAACCTATCTCATGAAGATCCCTTGCTAGTTTTTAGCTTCTACTTGTTGGCTCCTGACAGATTTTCTTTTCTGGTCCACTCTATTTGTTGCTCTGTGTGATTCTGGTACATTTGTGGCCACCTCTTTCTTTAAGTTGGGGAAGTTTTCTTCTGTGATTTTGTTGAAGATATTTTCTGGTCCTTTGAGATGTAATTTTTTCTCCTCTCCTTTCCTACTATTCTTTTTATTTAAATGGATATTTTATTTATTTTCATTTCAAATGTTATCTCCTTTCCTGGTTTCCCTTCTGCAAACCCTCTATCCCATCCCTTCTTACCCTGTATGACAATGCTTCCCTCACCCACCCACCCTCTCCCACCTCACCACCCTAGCACTTCTCTATACTGGGACATCAAGCCTTCACAGGACCAAGAGCCTCCTCTCCCACTGATGCCAGGTTCAGCTCTTCAGTCCCTATGATCAATCTGAGGGTTGGCTTTGAGCATCTGCATCTATATTGGTCAAGATCTGGCAAAGCCTCTCAGTAGACAGCTGTATCAGGCTCCTGTCAACAAGCATTTCTTGGTATCAGCAATAGTGTCTGGGTTTGGTGTTTGCATGTGAGATAGATCCCCAGATTGGGCAGTCTCTGGATGTCCAGTCTCTACTTTATAGTTTGTCCCTGTATTTCCTTTAGACAGGAGTAATTCTGGGTTAAAGTTTCGGAGATGGTTGGGTGGTTCCATCCCTCAACTGGGGGGCTATGCCTAACCTCTAGATATTGTCTTGACAGATTCTCCCTCTACTTTATGGGCTATTTCACCTAATGTCATGCCCATGGGGTCCTGGAAGGCTTTTACTTTCCTGGCATCTGGGACATTCTGGTTGCTACCCACAGTTCTCCATCTCCCATTGATATTCATCTCTGCTTAATTTCTTGACCCTCTGTATGTCTCATCCACCTCCTCCCATACCTGATTCTGGCCCTCTTTTACCTCTCCCCCTCCTCTATTGCTCCCAAGTCCCTCTCACTCTCTATTTCCCTTGATATTTTTGCTCCCCTTCTAAGTAGGACTAAAGCATCCACTCTTTGGTCTTCCATAATCTTGAGCTTCATGTGGTCCATGAGTTGTATCATGGGTATTCCAAGCCCTTTTCCTAATAATCACTTATCAATGAGTATATATCATGTGTGTTATTTTGTGATTGAGTTACCTCACTCAGGATGATATTTTCTAGATCCATCCATTTGCCTGCAAGTTTTATGAAGTCATTGTTTTCAATAGTTGAGTAGTATTTCTTTGTGTAAATATTACACATTTTCTGTATCCATTCCTCTGTTGAGAGATATGTGGGTTGTATCCAGTTTCTGGCTATGAAGCCACAGTAATGCTGATATCAAACCCACACAAAAACCCAACAAAGAAAGAGAACTTCAGACCATTTTCCCTTATGAATATCAATGCAAAAATACTCAATAAAATTATCACAAACCAAATCTAAAAACATCAAAATTATCACCCATCATGAACAATGAGGTTTCATCCCAGGGATGCAGGAATGGTTCAATATACAGAAATCCATCAATGAAATCTACTACATAAACAAAATCAATGAAAAAAACCCACATGATCATTTCAATAGATACTGAAAAGCATTTGACAAAATTCAACACCCCTTCACGGTAAAAGTCTTAGAAATATCAGGAATTCAAGGCCCATACATAAACATAGTAAAAGCAATATTCAGCAAACTGGTAGCCAACATTAAACTAAATGGAGAGAAAATTGAACAATCCCACTAAAATCAGGGACTAGATAAGGCTACCCGCTCTTTCCCTATCTTTTCAATATAGTACTTGAAGTTCTAGATAGAGCCATTATACAACAAAAGGAAGTTAAAGGAATACAAATTGGAAAGGAAGATCTCAAAATGTCACTATTTGTAGAAGATATGTTAGTATACTTAAGTGACCTCCACAATTCCACTGGAGTGAACTCGTATAGCTGTTAAACAACTTCAGCAAAGTGACTGGATATAAAATTAACCCAAACAAATCAGTAACCTTCCTCTACTCAGAGGATAAATGGGCTAAGAAAGAAATTAGGGAAATGACACAATTCATAATAGTCACAAATAATATAAAATATCTTGGGGCACCTCAAACAAAACAAGTGAAAGATCTGTACAAGAACTTCATGACTCTGAAGAAAGAAATTGAAGATGACCTCAGAAGATGGAAAGATCTCCCATGCTTATGCATTGTCAAGATTAATATAGTAAAAATGGCCATCTTGCTGAAGGCAATCTACAGATTCAGTGCAATCCCCATCAATATTCCAACTAAATTTTTCATAGAGTTTGGAAGAGCAATTCTCAAATTCATTTGCAATAACAAAAAACCAAGGTGTTGAAAATTATTCTCAACAATAAAAGAACGTCTGGGAGAATCACCATTCCTGACCACAATCTGTATTACAGATCAATTGTGATAAAACCTGCCTGCTATTGGTATAGAGATATACAGGTAGATCAATGGAATAGAATTGAAGACCAGAAATGAACCCACACACCTATGGTCACTTGATCTTTGACAAAGAAGCTAAAACAATCCAGTGGAAAAAAGCAATATTTTCAACAAATGGTGCTGTTTCAACTGGTGGTCAACATGTAGAATAATGCATATCTATCCGTTCTTATCGCCATGTAAAAAGATAAAATCCAAGGCAAAGTCCACATAAAGCAAGATACCCTGAAACTAATAGAAGAGAAAGGATGGAAGAGCCTAGAACACATCGGAAATTTTCCTCAACAGAACACCAATGGCTTATGCTATAAGATCAAGAATTGACAAATGGGACCTCACAAAATTGAAAAGCTTTTATAAGGTAAAGGACACTGGCAATAGGACAAAAATGCAACCAACAGATTGGGGAAAGATCTTTACCAATTCTACATCTGATAGAGGGCTAATAATATATATAACTTCTCTATTATATTATATTATAATATAATATATATATATCTATATATATATTATATATTAATAATATATATAATAATATATATATATATATAGAGAGAGAGAGAGAGAAGTTAGATTCCAAAGAACCAAATAGCCCTATTAAAAATGAGTAATAGTGCTAAACAAAGAATTCCCAACTGAGGAAAGTTGGATGTCCAAGAAGCACCTAAAATGTTGAACATCCATAGTCATCAGGGAAATGCAAATCAAAATGACCCTGAGACAACACCTCACACCAGTCAGAATGGCTAACATGGAAAACTCAGGTGACAGCAGATGCTGGCGAGGATGTGGAGAACGAGGAACACTCCTCCATGGCTTGTGGGATTGCAAGCTGGGAGAACCACTCTGGAAAATCAGTCTGGTGGTTCCTTAGAAAACTAGACATTGTATAACTTGAGGACTGAGCTATCCTACTCCTAGGCATATACCCAAAAGATGCTCCAACACGTAACAAGGACACATACTCCACAATGTTCACAGCAGCCATATTTATCCCTATTATTCTAAGGTTTGATCTTTTCATTGTGTGCTGGATTTCCTGGATGTTTTAGGTTAGGATCTTTTTCCACTTTGTATTTCTTCGACTGTTATGTCAATATCTTGTATGGTATTTTCTACACCTGAGATTCTCTCTTCTATGTCGTGCATTTCTGTTGGCAATGCTTGTATCTATAGATCCTGATCTCTTTCCTAGCTTTTCCATTTCCAATGTTGCCTCTTTTTTAGATTTTTTTTTATTATTTCTACTTCAACTTTTAGGTCTTGGACCATTTTGTCTAATTCCTTCACCAGTTTGATTGTGTTTTTCTTTATTTCTTTAAGGGTTTTGTTTCCTCGTAATGGTTTCTTAGCCTATATTTTCCTGTATTTCTTTAAGTGAGTTATTTAGATCTTCCTTAAAGGTCTCTGTCATCTTCGTGAGATCAAATTTTGGGACAACATCATGCTTTTCAGGTGTGTTGGGATATACAGGACATGCTGTGGTAGGAGTATTTGGTTCTGATAATCCCAAAATACATTGGCTTCTATTGCTTATGTTCTTGTGCTTGCCTCTAACCATCTGTTTATCTCTGGTGTTAACTGGTATAAGAATCTCTGGCTACAACCTGCCTTCTGTGTTCCTGGTTCCAGGAAATCTCCTAGGAGTCCTGAAGGCTATGGGGTCATGAGAGGGCCAGACATGCCTATCTGCCCCAGTAGAGGTACAGACTGGAAGAGAGATATGATTCATGTAGAGAGGAGGGATTCCAAGTCCTCTGGGATGATTGGGATTCCCAGCTGGTCCAGTTACTTGGGTGGGGGTCTCACCTGTGTCTCCTGGAAGACCTGCAGACTCTACCTCCTGGTGATGAGAGGGGAAGACACACAGATCTGCCCCAGCAGAGGTGCAAACCAGAAGGGAGTAAGTGTTTTCATTAGTCTTATATAAATACTTTAGAATATAATTGCTGAATCATGTAATAAGTGCACATTTAATTTATTAAAATGTACATGCATGGATTTAAAATCAGTTTGGTGTTTTGTTTTTCTGTTTCTCTTTTTGTAAAACCTTTGCCAATGTATGAGCACTTTAGTTGCCTCACAACCTTTGCAGTACTGAGTTGTTTTAACTTTGAAGTGTTCCAGAGGGTCTCAATTATATTCTCAGTGAAAATTTGCTTCCCATTTTCCTAGTAACTGGCCTATTTAGTTCTTTATATATCTTCATGATTCCACTATATAACTAACTTAATGAAGCCTCAATTATAAAGCACCAGCTCCCTTTTAAATTGACTATTTGCCATAACTTGGAGTATTTAGAGTTCTATTAGTCCACATGTTGTTTTTTTTCCTGGTAATTAAAATATTACTACTTGTTTGTAGTTTACAGTTCAATTTTTGTTACTATTTTCCCCCCAGAGCTGGAATAGTTTTCATTTTCTTAGCACTGTCTTTTGAAAAGCTAGCCTGATTCTTTTTAACTGTGAACTTGACACAGCCTAGAGGAAAACCTCAAAGGAGGAATCAGCTACGAAGTTTGGCTGTGCACATGTTTGTGATGGATTGATTGCCTTGGGTTTCAGTAGACGAAGGAAAGCAAGCCCACTGTGGCCAGCACCACCTCTAAGTGCAGGGTCTTGAGCAACATAAGAAAGCAAGGAAAGAGGAAAGGAAAAGGTGGGGATGATGTAATTATAGTATAATCCAACGAATCAAATAAAAAATAACAATAATGACAAAAGGGAAAAGCTACTCGAGCAGAATACAGACTGTGAGCTGGGAAAAGTTCCTGTCACCCAGTGGTTCCTGCTGTACTTCTTTGACTGTGAAGTGGGTTCCTGAGGCTGTGTGGAATAGCAGGCAGGTCTTCCTTCAAGTCCGCCCTTTTTAGTGCACCTATAGACTCCACCAGTGACAGATTATAATCTGGAATTGTAAGCCAAATACTCCCTTTATTTCCCCAAGTTACTTTTGACATGTGTTTTATCACAACAGAAAGAAGCTAGAACAAGTCCTCAATTTTGTTTTGAAGAAGTTTATTTTCCATAACTTTTCCCCTTAGGGAAATTTTATGAAAGAGAAATTTCTGTAAATTTCACCATGGTTGCTATACTTAGCCTGTATCTACTGTTTTCTGTATCAAATTTTCTTTCCTTAATTAATACTGAGTAGAAGCCACGGGGCAGATTTTTTATAAGTGATATTTGAGTGTGTTGAATCTTTTGATCTTTTCGTGGAGGTCATCTGGTAATTTCTCTCCAAGCTATTTTTCAGCTTCTACCCCACAAGTAGTTTGTTATCTGGTTAATACTCCCCCATGTATCTCATTATTTGTGGGAAAAGAAATCAATGGTTTGATTCGTTCAATACTGAAATGCAGCTGATTTTTATAGCACCTTGCTCTTTGACATTACTTAACACCGTCTTTGTTCATTCTCTCTTTGTCATAGAATTTGGGGAACTTTCAATGCACACAATGAGCTTTATATATGTTTAATAATTCCTTATATTATTTATTTATTCATTAATTTTTCTTGGATATTTTATGTATTTACATTTCAAATGTTTCCCCACCCCCCTTGCCCATACTCCCTGCCTCTCCCCTGCTTCTCTGAGGATGCTCCTTCTCCCACTGTCCCACTCCCTTATATTGGGGAAACAAGCCTTAACAGGGCCAAGGGCTTTTGCTCCTACTGATGCTGGACAATGCCATCCTCTGCTACATATATGGCTGGAATCATCGGCCCCTCCATGTGTACTCATTGGTTGGTGGTTTAGTCCCTGGAAGTTCTGGTGGGGTCTGGTTGGTTGATATTGTTGTTCTTCCTATGGTGTTGCAAACCCCTTCAGCTTCTTCAGTCTTTTCTCTAACTCCTATATTGGGGTCCCCTTGTTGAGTCCAAAGGTTTGTTGCAAGCATCCTCATCTGTATCAGTAGGGCTCTGGCAGAGCCTCTCAGGGGACACCCATATCTGGTTCCTGTCAGCAAGCACTTCTTGGCATCAGCAATAGTGACTGGGTTTGGTGGCTGCATATGGGATTGATCCCCAGATTCCACCAGAGAACACTTACAGCTGATAAGCAACTGTAGCAAAGTGGCTGGATATAAAATTAACTCAAACAAATCAGTAGCTTTCTTCTACTTCAAAGATAAACAGGTTGAGAAAGAAATTAGGGAAATGACACCCTTCACAATAGCCACAAATAATATAAAATAAATTGGTGTGACTTTCACTTTCAAGCAAGTGAAAGATCTATATGACAATAACTTCAAGTACCTGAAGAAAGAAATCGAAGATCTCAGGAGATGGAAAGATTTCCCATGCTTATGGATTGGCAGGATTAATATAGTAAAAGTGGCCATCTTGCCAAAAGCAATCTAGAAATTCAACTCAATCCCCAACAAAATTCTAACTCAATTCTTCATAGAGTTAGAATGTACAATTTGCAAACTCATTTGGAAAAGCGAAAAAGCCAGGATAGATAGCAAAAACTATTCTCAACAATAAAAGAATTTCTTGGGGAATCACCATCCCTGAACTCAAGCAGTATTACAGAGCAATCGTAATAAAAACTGCATGGTATTGGTACAGAAACAGGCAAGTGGATCAATGGGATAGAATTGAAGACCCAGAAATGAATCTTCTTCTATTTATATGTTTTTGTTTCTTTATCTTACTTCATTGTACTTGTTCACATGTCCAATACAAAACAAAATAATAGTGATGTTAAATGTCCTTGCAATCTTTAAGGAAAGGCAGTCAACATAGTTTCTATTTATATTATTACTTGGAGGGCTTTTTAAAAAATTGCCCGCTTTTATATATTCTTAATTTGATGAAATAGACACATTCCACATGAATATTTTATGTTTCAAATGCTTTTTCTGCATTTCTTGAAATACAATGCTTTTTTATTTGAATTTATTTATGTGGAGAAATACAGTGATTTTAAATTTGCAGTAAGTTTATGTTCCTTTAGTAAACCGCATTTTGTTGTCTTCTTTGTACACACAGACTGAAGGTTCTAAAATTTTCTCAGAGAATTTAGATCTGTGCTCATGAGGGATAGCAGCCTATAGGTTTGTTTTCCTTATATACTTATATGATTTTAATTATAGGATAATGCTGGCCCCATAAAATGAGTTAAATAGTTTTGCACTATTTCTATTTTAACATAGGATTTCACTATAGTTTGTCTTTTGTTTGTTCGTTCATTTGTTTTTATCAATTTTAAAAGTATTTGTCCCTTTCCAATAAGATCATAGCTTTTCTTTCGAAATATTTGTCACAATAAAGTCACTATCTGAACAGATACAGAAATATTTATAAAGTTGGTTTCCTCTGTAATTATCTTTAGTTAGTTTTTTATACTCAGGCTAATTTTCTATTTTTTTCATCTTAAGTTGTAGGATTTATTGTCATAAAGATAATATTGGTTTTAGGATTCATAAGCTATAATTTTCATTTCTCTAGTAAGTGTCTTCTTGTATTCATTCTTGTTGTTTACCATTCCACTACACTCTTTGATCATGCTAATATGATTTTTATTGTTGCAAGTTTAATTTTTCTTTTTTGTAGTTATGTGAGTCTAGTTCTTTCATCCCTGAGTAGGAGGACATATTTATCTGCCCCCCTCTGAGTGTGTGTGTGTGTGTGTGTGTGTGTGTGTGAGAGAGAGAGAGAGAGAGAGAGAGAGAGGAGAGGGGAATTCAGCATTTGACTGAAGGCTAGATCTTATTCCTAAATTGACATAACCATGGGTATATTTTGGATATTTTACTTCTATAAACAGAAAATCTTTTCTTCTTTTCATTGGTTAGGGTAGTCATGGAATCAAACCTATTAGGAGTTGAATGTTATTTGATTTTCTTGTGGCCACAGTTCCCTATAGTGCTATGCCAGTTTCCAGTTTCTGCATTTGTGAGCTGAAACTACCTGGCTCCAGTGCGGAAGACAGTGTTAGGAGATTTTTTTTTTAAGATTTACTTTATTTATATGAGTACACTGTAGCTATTTTTAGATGCACCAGAAAAGGGCATCAGATCCCATTACAGATGGTTGTGAGCCACCATGTGGTTGCTGGGAATTGAACTCAGGACCTCTGGAAGAGCAGTCAGTGTTCTTAACCACTGAGCCATCTCTCCAGCCCCAGGAGATTTTTGATCAATGCTTTTGCTTCTCGTCTTTCAATAATTACTATGAGCAGGATTCTCTCTGTTATCTCTCTCTAAGAATCCAACAGTAAACTTGATGAAATCCTTATTCTGAGAGAAAGTTCCTAATGAGGACATGCAAATAGTTTTCTTGGACCTTTTCTTAATTCTTTAGCCTCCCTTATATAAGCTTTGTGTGCCCCAAATATCAGGAGTGAGATGACCGGGTGGTAACTCTGTCTTCCCCCAGAAAATCTCTGATTTCTTCTTACTCTGACAGAGAGTACTGGCAGGGTTCCTTGTGTTTTTCTTGGTGTTAGTAGAACTCTATGCAGAATTATTCAAGGTAAGAGTGGACACAAGGAAATTCTTGATCATTCCGAATAGCAGTAATCTTGTCTGTTTCAGTGAATGATCCTTCTCACAAATGATTTTTCTGCACCCCTCTTGTAGGTGAGGATTTTTGTGTAGTGTGTATATGGAATGGTTGTGGTGAATTTTCTTCTGGAGCAAGCGATATAGGATTTTGAGTTCAATAAAAACATTCTTGGGGCAATTGTGGCTGATCCAATGACATAGAGTACCAGGTACTTGTGGTAACCAAATGTTGACTTACAACTGTGGAGTAAAGATTAAGTGTGTGGTTACTCATGTGAGTATGCAAGGAAGAAGTGCAGTTTATTAGGGAGAGTTACCGAAAATGAGAATTGAGAAAAATTGAAAGGTTATGGGTGAAAGAAAGAAAACCAGAAGTACGAGAAGAGTCTCCAAGAGAGAAATAAAACTATGTAGTTCCTTGTCCAGTGTTTGCTATAGGCAAGAATTTGACGAAGATTGATGTGATTGCTATGAGATTGCTTAGTCCTCTGAGGTATCATAAGGCAAGCAAAGGAGGGCCCTATGAGGGTAATGAGCATGTAATAACTTAGATTCAGCCTAAAATACAGGGATGGTTAAGTGCCCTACTTGTTGATTTTTGTTATTTTCTCTTTTTTTTTCCAGAGCTGAGGACCAAACCCAGGGCCTTGAGCTTGCTATGCAAGTGCTCTACCACTGAGCTAAATCCCCAACCCCTTGAATTTTGAGTTGTGACTTGTAGCTGCTGACCTTGACTCTCTGCTAGGCATTATCACTCAATAATCTTAATCCTGTCACTCTTGCATGTGTCTTAGTAACTTTTAACTGGACAATATTCTCTTTATACTATTATTTATATGATTAGCTTACACATCTATTATGACCTGGACTTGAGTAGTTGCAATTTTTCTTGGTTGCTTCATATTAGTTTCTTGACCTCAGAGAGATATGGCGTGGTCTTCAAGATGGTCACATCTTGTTAGAGCCGAACCTTACTTATGATTTGTTCTGCTAAAATTATCTATATTAGTCATAAAGATAAATGTCAGGATAATAATGCCTTACCTTTGACCCTTGAGAGCTTGTGGAGGAAGAAGAGCTTGTGGAGGAAGAAGAGGGAGACTACTGACCTTCTGTAACTGCCCCAGAGCCCTGTCCCTCCTCTTATTTCTTTTCCTTCATATACTCTTCAGTTTTTGACAAATTGGCACAACTAGAGTCACCTGGGAAGAGGAAATCTCAATTGAATAATTGCCTCAACAAGATCGATCTGCAGGCATGTCTATTGGACCTTTTCCCAGTCATGGATTAATGTTGGGAGACATAGCTTACTGACGGTGGCCATCCCTCAGGAGGTGGGTCTGGGCTATATAAAATGAATGGAACTAGAAAATATCATCCTGACTTAGGCAACTAGACCCAAAAGGACATTCATTCATGTATGTTCTCACTAATAAGTAGATATGAGCCAAAAAAAAAAATACAGACTACCCAAGATACAGTCCACAGAACTCAAAAAGATCAACAAGCTGAAGGGCCCAAGTAAGGACACCTCAATCCCAATTAGGAGGGAGGAAAAAAGCAACTATAGGGGGGAGGGAGGGACGGAAGGAGGGACAGGGGAGGGAAAAGGGATGGGGGTGGGGGAAGAGGGGAACATGAAGACCTGAGGGCCAGCAGAAAGAATGGAAACAAGCAACCTCAGGAGGAAGGAGGTTGGGAGGACCCTCTTGAATGTACCAGAGACCATCAGGACTCAATGGGGTTACTCTAGATGAAATGCCCTCCAGTGGGGAGAGGAAACTTGTAGGGTCCACCTCCAGCAGAAAGATGGGGCATCAACTGAGGGATGGGGTTGCTATCCCACAGTGAAAGCGCAGACCCACAATTCTTCCTGTCAGGGATGGAAATGGAGAAGAGCCTGAGTAAAAGAAGATCCAGTGGCAGGCCTGAAGTGGGATTCAGCTCAAGGTGAGTCCTCAAGACCTGATACCATTACTGTGGCTATGGGGTGCTCACACAAAAGGACCTATCATGACTGTCCCCCAAAAGATCTGACGAACAGCTGTAAGAGTCAGATGCAGATATGTGCACCCAACCAATGAACAGCAGTTGCTGACACCTCTGATTGAATTTGGGAAAATCTAGAGGAAGCTGAGGAGGAGGTCGACCCTGTAGGAGGACCAGCAGTCTCAACCTGTACCTCCAAGATCTCAGACACTGATCACTCAAAACAGGCAGCATACAGCAGCTGCTTTTTTCTCCCTGGAGGCCCGAGGAAGTTTAGAGATCTGGTAGGTTGGGTGGGGTGGGGACATCCTTGTGAAAATGGGGGGTGGGTCAGGAAGGAGGTATGGGATGTGAAACAGTGAAGGGGCGGGAGTAGACCGGGAGGGGAATAAAATCTGGAGTGTAAAAATAAATACATACATACATACATACATACATACATACACAAATAAATTAATTAATTAAAAAATAAATAAGAAAGGAAAAACAAAAAAATGAAGAAGAAGAGGAGGAGAGGAGAGGAGGAGGAGGAGGAGGAGGAGGAGAGGAGGAGGAGGAGGAGGAGGAGGAGGAGGAGGAAGAGGAGGGAGGAGGCTGGAGCAGGGGTGTTGTCCCTGTGGATGCCAGTTTCAGTTCCTGCTTCTGGCTTTGATGTGGCTTTTCTTTCTCCACAAAGGACCTGAAAGGTCAAGTAAACTTTTTTCCCAGGTTGCTTCTGGTCCCAGTGATTACTGGGCAGCAATAGAAAAACAAACCAGAGTACTTGAATATTTCATACCCAGCAACAATAGCTTTTACTCAATTCCCTGTTGGGGGAATTAAAGAAAGAATTGAAAGAACTGAAGGGGCTTGCAACCCCATAAGGACAACAATGCCAACCAACAAAAGCTTCCAGGGACTAAACCACTACCCAGAAACTATACATGGACTGACCCAGGTCTCCAACTGCATATGTAGCAGAGGATAGCCTTGTTGGGCACCAGTGGAAGGGGAAGCCCTTGATCCTGCCAAGGTTGGACCCCCAGTGCAAGGGAACATTGGGGGGGTGGTAAGGGGGTTGTATGGGGTGGAACACCCTTATAGGGGAGGGGGCTTATGGACAGGAAACCAGGAAAGGGAATAACATTTGAAATGTAAATAAAGAAATACATCCAATAAAAATAGTAAAAAACAAAGCAGAATCAGATGGGGCCACGCATGTGTGTGTGTGTGTGTGTGTGTGTGTGTGTGTGTGTGTGTGTGTGTGTGTGTAGTTCGTGTTTGTAAGTATCTCTATTTGCAGCACATGGATTTTTAAGGTTGGATAATTAAAAAAAAAGGAATGTTGAAAGATTTGTTCATAGGCATCACTACATAAGCATTGCTAAGTGTCAGTATGAAATAGCCCCAGATAATATTCACAGTTTTGTACTATAAGTAATTCGTCTAATAATTACATTTTCCCTTCTTTCAAAATTTTTATTATTTTATATAGAAGAAAAAGAAGTAAAAAGTCTGAGGCTATTTATCTAGACAAGTGAATTAGACTGTGCATTTTGGAAAGAGCCTTTAGTTTATGCAAAGACACTAAAGATTGGAAAATAGTAGTCTGGATCAGATTCAGACACTTTATGTGTAGGGCTTAGCATCTCTCACCAGCTCCTGGATGAACCTCTTCATCCATGGACCAGTCCCTGATCAGGCATTTTAGTCTTTAACAGACTATTAGACATAGCTTGGAAGGATGCTTCTTAAAGGACGAGTGATCATTTTCTATTCAGTAATGTAATATGAATGAAGTTTATCCCCACTATCAGTACTTTTGCACTCAACAGTTTATTATATTATATAGAAAAGTTCAGGAGACATTGTGGAAGATTAATTTGGATGTAATGCTTTATCTATAAATCAAAAGTAGCATGTGAAACATAATTCATAATTTAATAAGATCTACATCACTGCAGTTTTTTTTTAACTAGAGCTGTTTTGACAAAAGAAGAGTGTAAGCTTAGATATGTACAAATATGCAGGCACAGTGATCAATTTTAATCCTTTTAACTCCTGATTTGGTCTTGCACAATAATAAGGAAGCAAAGTTGAAAGCCTGTGAAAGAGATTATTCTACCAGGGAGCTGGGTTTGCAGAGTGGAGCTGAAATGCTCAGAAAAGAGGCTTTCTTGAGCATTTGAAGCATTAGTCTGCCACTGTGTTTATGCACCACTGGATTTTCACTTGTCAGTATATCAGAATTAAGGTTGAGCCAGATAGATTGTTAACAATGTCAAATTTGATTGTTTCAATATGTTCTAAATCATGGCTGCCAGGGGTGGATCTTGCTGACTTTTGCATCTTCCTACACAAGTCTGCAAAGAATGATAGATGGGCATATTCTTTTCAAAATGTAAACTGAGAATTTATTTAGAAACAAGTGACACTATCGTAGATGTGTGTGAAAATATTCCACCTACTGGTGAGACCCAAGAAAAGTTTTTCTTTGAATTTCATCATCACCAAAGGATGTATAGCACGCGTTCAGTGTGATTTATTTTTGACTTGAGCAATAATATATTTTCAATAAAAACATTTATTGATAAGTCATTAATCTAAACATCCCTACGGTTGAGAATATTAAAACTATGAATCATCTGATAAGAGAAAAATCAATTTTAAAAATAAAATCAACTTACAAGAAATTATAGTGGCTGTTAAGAAACAAAACATTCGTGAATTCGCATGTTTTCAGTTTTAAAATACTAGCACTTTAAAATGAACTTACATTCAACTTGATAGTTAAAGAATATAGTAAAAGAAGCATTACTCATATGTTCAAAATATTTATTAAATACCTACTATATACTACATGCTTTGAAAAGAGCTGGCCATAAACATCTCCTCTACACACTTGTTAGTATTCTTTATTCATGTAAGATAATTTCACTGAGGACAGAGGGGACATGAATATAGCAATATGCATTTGCTTAGAGTGGGAACAGATGTTCCTGGCACTGTCCTCAGTTCTGTATAACTGTTCCTTCTCAGCCGTCATGGCTATACTCTATGGGTGCAATTAGAATGATTCAAACTCTAGGATGAAATAACAAAAATGTAACATGATTAACTTAAGAATCAACAAGCAAAGGTAGGTAGATAGATTTGGGTGATATAAACTGTTAAGCATCAGTTTAAATCTTTTCTTACACAGCACTAATGTAAGATCAAAGTAGAAATTTATGAAAATGTTATTATATGTTTGGGTTAGGGAACATAGTGCCTAGCACATAGACAGTATTGCCAGCACTGAAGTCTGGCTAAATCCCCACCACGTGTTTTTAAGACTTGTAAGTGATTTTTGATTTTTACTCTGTGTCTGTGCATATATGCACAGCTCTCTCTCTCTCTCTCTCTCTCTCTCTCTCTCTCTCTCTCTCTCTCTCTCTCTGTTTGTGTGTGTGTGTGTGTGTGTATGTCTGTCTGCATGTATGTATGTAGTGTATTTTCCAACCTGAAGGCTCAGGGACTGTTAAGGAAGAGAGAACAGAATGAATGCTCCCATTAGCAGCTGTGGATTTATGGCGATTGCCCTGTACCTTAGAGTGATGAAGAATTACTTAGTCCTCTTGCATTGTACCTCAGTTCTTCCTGGACACTTCTGTTCTTTCCACAATTGCAGAATTACAATTATATTACAATTGTAATATAATTCTGGTTGGATTTTATACTCCAGTACATGCTTTTGTACATGAATATAACGATTTATTGTTATGTACGATGATGATTCAGGCATCATTCCAGAGAAGAGTATTATGATTATACTTCTTGGAGGCACCACTTTTGTGTTAATGGCCTTTATATAAAAGTTTACTTAGTTTTTACTTTCCATCTAAACCGAACAAAATTAATGCAGAATCCTTCAGAAGACTGTTTTTCTTTTTTATAAAGACTTAAATAATTTGCCTTTTCCTTTGAAGGGCCATCTAGTTCTCTCCATCCTGTACCTCTCCCATGGTCTTGTAAAACTCTGATATTCAAATATGACCTATGGACACTTTTCTTCACTTCTTTGCTTTTACCCACATTTCCTGAATGAAGCATATTTTCTTTTCTTGCTGTATATCCACTTTTAAAAGGAGAATACACTGAAGAGAGTTGTGTATGGAAGGGTACCATGAAGCTTTGAATTTCTGAAATCTTTATTTGTGATCATACTTGGTTGGTGATATCACAGATGTGATGGTCTATGTCATCTGTAAGACTTCTTTCAGAATCTTGAAGCATTTCTTCATTTGTTTAAATTGAATTCTTCTGACAATTTCATACATGAATAATGTATTTACGTAATTTCTGTTCCTCTTTCAACTTTCCAACTCCACCTGTCTTCTCCATTCCTTCTCAAATTGATGACCTTTGAAAAAATACATACACAACTTTCTGAGACCATTTAGCATATCTTGAATGTCTGAGTGTTTAGGGCTGACCACTTGGAAATGGATAACCTGTCATGGAGTCCTCTTGGAGTAGATTGAATCTTTCCCTCTCGACAGCCAGAACTTCCTGAAGTTCTTCATCTGTGACTAGCTCCTTGTGGGGCTTCCCCCTGTGCTGCATGTCAACTGGCGGTGTCACTTTCTAGCTCTTATTTAGCAAGCATATTTGGGATCCCATGGCTATCATATATAGAAACCACCTCTCACAGCAGATATCATGATTCTTTGGTTCCTAGAATTTTCCCACTCAGTCTTTCATCATACTGCTCGAGCCTTAGGTTGTGTTGTAACTGTGTCAACCAGGCCTAGGCAATTCATAGCCACGGTTTTTCTTCATTTTAACCAGTAGTACATCTCAGTCGTGATCTTTCTGCTGCAAAAGGAAGTGTCGATGAGAGACGTGGCTACATGTATGTGTTTATTAGGACAAATATTTAAAATTCAGTTGTTGATCCTTTTCATTTAGCCTCAATAGTATCACCATGGGCAAATGTTTCATGTTTTTAGAGTGAAATATATATATATATATGTTTATATATATATATATATATATATATATATATATATATATATATATTCTAAGTATATATATATATCTCCATACTTAGAAACTTAACATTTATGTCCTGTTCTTTGCTATGGTAAAGCTGATTGGAACATGTAGCCCACAGATGGGGACTGTTGAGAGATTGGTAAGAATCTCAGGATTGAATATGGGAATCTTAAACAGCAGTGTACTGTTTCATTATGTGTTCTATTGATAGACAGTGTATCGATCCATTATGTGCCCCGTTCCTAGAAAGATAAAACAGTAGGCTTTATCATCATGACAGTGATTGAGTGAATAGTGATTGTCAAGATGTACTGTAGAATCCTTGGATGCCATCTGTAGATCTGATGAGGTAATGCCTACTTAGCCTTCTTTTGTTTATCATGCCTTTCCTTCCACTGTGTACATGGCCTGTGACTCCTGGAATGAACAGCTAGTGACTTAAATTCTCTACATGTATATTCTTACCCTAGAAGAAAAAAAGAGAAGTGGCTAAACAGACGAAATTGAGGGCTGATTAAAATATTGACTTTTCTAAAGATAGCTCCCTGTGATTTCCTCCAGAGTTTCATAGATTTTTGTGGATACTTTGCATGGCATTGATGCCCTAGAGGGTTTTTTTTTTTTTTGGTGCTGTTGCTGTGTCTTTGTTTATGATACGTGTGTATACATGGATGTGAGTGTGGGTGTCCAAGTTTCATGGTTTGCATGTGAAGGTCAGGAGATAATCTCCTTGGATACTCCATGCCTTTCCCCTTGGAAAAGGTTGGAAGCAGGTTCTCTCTTGTTCACCTCACAGCACAGCAGGCTAGCTGATCAGTGAGATTCCAGCTCTCTTTTTCTTTCTCTTGTCATACTGGGATTACAGACCAAGATCCCCAGTTTCTACTATATCTGACTTTTTCTGGGGTCAAGTGTTTTACCCACTCAGCCATTTCCCCAGCCCCTGAAGTTTTTACTGATGTGATTTTAACTAGTTGCCCTCAGTGAAAGTGTTTGGAATTTTAGTTTTTCAGAAAAAAAAAAGATAATTTCAACACTATAAAATATTTTAAAACCCCTTGAAAAAAAATCCCTCCATTGGTCTTCTCCTTTTGGAAGTTCGTAATTTAATTCACTATATTCTTGTGGTGTTTCTTGATGTCACGAAGATTAATTCATACTTTCATTACTAGTGTGCAATGGGAAGTCTTTACAATTCCTTTATGTTTTAATTTTCAATTGCTACAGAAATATGATTTGTCCACTGTAGAAGATTCCATGTTACATAGTAAAATACTTTAAGCTAGTAGAGGTAACATTGGGGTCACTAGCAATAAAGCTCATTTGATCACAGTACAGATGGCTTCATGACTGATAAGCTATTCTGTTTTCATTTCATTTAGAATACATTTTTAATGATAGTGTAGGAACTGCATTAAATCACTTGTACAATATGTAGTTGAGAACGTATAAATTAAAGAGCAAATAAATAATTTGTCTAATATTATAATGTACTAATTTAACAAGTTTCCAATAAAAAACAGAATAGTTTTTGGATATCAAGTTGAACAATAGATGACTTAGCTCTTATGACTTTGTGGATTCTGTGTCCCAAGAATGTCAAGTCAGCTTTGAGAGCTAATAAGAATAAATGATCCACTGGTATTTTCACATTTAGTATAAAATTATCGTGAAGCTATTATAAACCTGAGGTTAGAGTTCTTGGGCTTTGGGATATTGTAGGCTTTTGATGGTGGTGTGCAAGAAAATGAGGAACAGCATGAAAAATATCCGTCCCCTCGGCAGACATTCATCCTGCTCTAATCTGCCACAGTACTTCTGGACTTCTCCTATATTGATAGCCCTTTTTATACAAGTGAATTCTGAAAGCTGTCTCATTAATGCACTGAATGGATAGTGGTGTTTAACCGATGCCATTTGCAGGTCTCCCTTATCAACGTATAATAATCCATCATGGGAGTCAATTTCATTCCTAGGCATTTCTCACTGCAGAATGTTTCTCCTAGAAACCAAAGCTGCCCTTCCACTTCCCTTTATCATCACTCTTCCCCTCTCCCACAGAGAAAGTGCACCTGCCTCCCCTCTCCCTCTCCCTCCTCTCCTCTCCCTCTCTCAGAATAAAGGCCCTCCGGGCCCATCTTTACATGGCTTCTGATGTGTTTGACAATCACGGATGCCTCTCTGGGCTTTAGCTTACGGAGTAAGCAATGTAAGGTGTGAGCTTTTCTGACAGATTAGAAGGTGCTTGGTAACAAGGGGAAAATCAAATCAAATGCTTGTCACAGGGAATTCCGAGTGGTGTTGGAAGGTAGAACAGGCATGAAAGCGGCATTGCTGAGTGAAGGTGGGGAAGCAGTCTACTAAGATGTAAATAAGGGAAAAGAGCTCTGGCTGGGGACACTGTAGATACACTGCTCCTCTAAGGATCTGGAGCAATCTCTGTGCTTTGTACATCATTGTATTTTAACAAAACACCATGCACATTTCTAAGATGCATAACGGTTAAAATAGTTCATGCTAATAATTAGTGGAAGTATATATAGCCAATTAATTATGAATGTTCACTGTGAGAAAGACTAATGTACAAAATAAGTCTTAACTCAGGTTATGTAGGACCATAGTACACAGTCACAGATGCAGTACAACTATATCTAGGTGAAATTGGTGCATAGAGACCAAGATGAGTAGAGAAAAACAATAACACTGGGGGCATCTAGTCAGTGTCGCTAGTCATTTAAAAATCCCACACAGTATACATTTTCTTTTAGGATAAGTGACCTTTCTTATTATAAAAAATTAACAAAAAAGAAAGATAGTCCATGTGAAATTTTCAAAGGGGAAATTATAAGCAAAAGTCAGACTCTAAAGGCAGTGATTCAAACCATACAAGAAGGAGGAAATACAATCACATGTTAGCAACACTGGGCAACAAGACCAGAGGAAGCTGAGGTCAACAAGAGAGGCTGAGCCACCATTTAGTTTTCGTAGCCATCAAGCTAAAAAGTTATTGAAGCAAGTTATATACAGTGACAAGGTTTTCTTTTTGAGATTGGAGATAAAATGTGTTCTGAGTGTTAGAAGTATTTTCTTTTAGTCTTTACGTTGATTTAGGGACGTCCTAGAAGATGCAGAGGCATGGAAGAACAGTAAGATACATTGATCAGGGTCTAGTAAGTGATTTCATAGAGATGAATGGCATGGTTTATTTCAATGGTTAACACATCCAGGACATCAAGGAAAAATAACTGTGTGAGGTCATCTCCAGGGGATTTAAGGAAAGGAAGACCCACCATGAGTATTGGTGACATCATCCCATGGGCTGGATTACCTCACTGAATAAGAAAGGAGAAAAGAGAAAGAAAGTTGAGCAATGGTATTTCCCCTTCTCAGCTACCCTGTTAGTTAGTTGCCTTGCGGGGCGCAAAGCCCCACCCATTGAAGGTTCTACTGTTTACTCTGAGTTATTGTGTGGCAGAATTACTGAACTTGTCCTTTGACTTTACAAAGGTTAACAGCTAAGAGAGCACCTTGAGTTGAGAAGAGATTTTGGACTCTGCACTTTAGAAGAGTGTGAAGACTACCGGCCCTTTTGAAATGAGAGTGACCATATTTGGCATTGAGAGATGACTATGAACACGTAGTGGGCAGGGGTGAATGTTATGGTTTAAAGCGGTGTATCTGGATGCCACCTTGACAAAGTTTGGTGATTGAATTTCCAAGCTAAGATTGTTAAAAACAAAACCAACATGGTAAATTAATGAGGCACACTGATGCATGTTCTAGGAGGGTGTTTCCAAATATGTTTAACTTTGGAAGGAAAACCCAGCTTTAATATGGATGCAATCACCCCAAGGGCAGGGAAAGCAAGCTGAGTTTTAAAACAGGAAAGGAGAAAGCCAGCTCAGCAACCCACTTTTCCTCATTGGCAGTGTGGACCAAGGTGATTCTGCATCCATAGCTTGCCACTATGATGAACTCAGTTTGTTTGAACTGTGAGCTAAAACAAACTCTTCCTTCCTTAGTATTTTGTCTTCTTTTGCCAAGAATTTGGCCACTCTTCTGAAAAACATTGTAGAATACTATACTCATTTTCCAGTGGACACGCATATTTATCTTAGCCAAGAAATAAACTATGTTACATATACCGATTAGTAGATATAGCTGTGAAACTGGATTAAAGCTACAGAAAAATGAGTAATGCTTATAAAATATGTTAAAAACATCATACAGGGTCTGGGGGAGAAAGTTCAGACAGTATAATACCTACCACACATGTGTGAAAAACTTGTGCTAGATTTCCAGCCTACACAATCCACTTGATGCGGTGGAACATGCTTTTAATATCTTTGCTGTCCAGCCAGTTTAATCTAATTTTAGAGCCCTTGTCAACCGATGAGAAAACTTTCCTAAATATATATATATATATATATATATATATATATATATATATATATATATATATATATATATGTGTATGGCTGCCAAGGGCCAGCAATTAAAGTTAACCTTTTGTATTCACACACCTGCAAATATGTATGCTCTGACCACATTACAACTTCTTTTCCACAAAGAAGAAACCATTCAGCCATACTTTGAATAATACTTACCACTGAGCAAAATTACCCATTGTGTATATATAGAGCGGTAAATACCTATTGTAAAAACGGATGAAGATTTGTAAAAATACTTCCTGTATAAATATAAATATTGAGCACAGTTTTATTTATGATTAAAAACAAAGAAGCAGGACAATTCTGGAGGAACAGGGGATGTGTCACAGGAGGGAGGGGCAGAAGAAGAAGGTAGGAAACAAATAGAATCAAATTACATTGATCAGAAATATGAGTATGACAATTTTCACTGTATAAAATGTCTATAACAATGTGTATATATATATATAAATTTTGTATATTCCTATATTGAAACTTTTCATCTAGTTTTAAGTCTTTATGAATTGGATATGTTGTTTTGAAACTGTCAAGCTTTCTCGATAAACCTTAAATCTGATCTTTGGCTTGGTTGTCCCAAACGCTAAAACAGATGAGCTGTGTAACCACCGTCTTTACGGCCTCCAGGTGAACCAATTCAGCTTCTGATATGATTGGCCACGTTTGCAACGAGGCCTTTCTCTTTACCCGGGGAAAGCAATCTATACGAGCGGGGGTTGAATTCTCTCTTAACTCTGTTAAGCTGCTGGCTCCAGGGAGCCGGAAGTAATGGTTGCTCTGGTTTTGATTCTCTTGTACGTAACACATTTGAGCAAGCAGAGAAGTGTAACGAGGAGGAGTAAATAGGACAACATCAAAGTGCTCTCTGGAGAAGGATGCTCACACAAACGGAAAGTGTTACCCTGTTACTCACCCTCGTTGCCATCTTTAGCCCACAGTCTCAAGGCCCTTCCTGAACTGTGTGCTAAGTGGAATGGATTTCAGAAATGCAATTTACATTAACCACCTTTTATTTATCTGTAGATGACAAACTGGGCTCTTGACAAAACCCCCACCCCCGTGTGGCACACTATATGGTAATTGACCAGCTTGTATGAAAGCTCTCAGGTGAAGAAACTGTTTATTACTGGGACTCCATTCCAGCTCATTTTCATAATGATATTTTATGATGATGGAGCTGGAGGAAAAGGGTGTGTGATACCGAGAAGACATTGGAGGTACTAAGGAGCAATATGTTTCTTTCTTGCCACCCTAAATTTGTGCAGCATATGCTCAAGATAGCAATGAAAGCAGAATTAAAGCTGATGAGACACAAATGCAGCAACAGGAAAATTATGGTGAACATGTCAGATGCAACCAATATACAGACAGTATTCACTACATGTGCATGTACATGCATGCACACACACACAAGTTCTATATATTTTATTTTATAGGACACCCTTTAGATTATTGGTCTTTGCAAAATGGTGAGAAGAAGAAGACCCATTGAGTACCACATAAGTCAACAATGCATTTAAAACTTGAAGACATAACACACACACACACACACACACACACACACACACACACATCACAGTGTGCTGGGAATCAAATTATCTCTGGAAAGCATAAGGAGTATCCTCCATTGATTACCTCTGAGATGAACCATAGACAGAGGTGACAATGTAAAGCCTCCACCTCTATGATCCAAGCTCTTCAGATTATCCAGTGTGCTGTTTTAGGTAAAGGAACTTGACTGTCCTTGGGGTCCTTCTTCATGAATTGGAACAGTGTACACCTTATAGCTTTGTTTTGAGGATTAAATTTGTCAATCCCTGAAGAGAGTTTAATATTGAATTGTCTATCCACTGAAACAGGTGAAATTAAGCAGCTATATTTAATGCTTATAAAATATTTCTCAATTCCTGAATGTGGCAAGATTCTAAATCCATGAAGAGATGAAGTGCATGGAGAGATGCCATGTCTGGAAACCACAGAGTAGCAGAGACCATGGGCAAAGGGATGGGACTCAGTATTTGCAGCCCAGAAATGAGGACGTTACTTGGTACTGGTCAGAGTGGTGTTTCCTGTGTCACACAGGGATTTCTTAAGACGGTTCTTCAGAAGAAGGTCTCTGGAATTTTTTTTTCTTCTGTCACTTATTCTGAGTCTCTGGAGGTAGAAGGTATATGGGAATAAAATTAGTTATATTTGTCAAGCTTGGTTGACTATATGCTTCTTTTCTTCACTAGAGAGCTTGTTGTATTTATCTCCCAAAAGACACATTTAGGAATTGCTAATGGAATGAGATGGTAGACAGCTGTCCCTGCAGGCAAGTGGACAGAACTATGACTTCTATCATTTAACTTTTAGATTAAGATTAGGAAGATTACTGCCACCAGCATCAAGTAAGTACCGCCCCTTGCCTGGATTGGGTAAATAATGAACTTTCTGTCCTTACTGAAGGACTAGGAAGGCTACCCAGTAACTAGTCCTGTTCCTTTTGATCAGCACTGCTTTAGACTAGAATGTAAATCACTTGATTTTTCCTTTAGTATTTAGTCTCTGGGACTCTGGTGGTATCTTCAGAATGTGTTAGGGGCCTACGACTTTATACTGGCTCTGTTGGACAATTTTATATTTATCTTCCCTTTCCCTCAATTTCTTTCTTGTCAGCTTTAACTCACTTAGATGCTACCAGGACCAAGCAAAATGGCAAGGTCCTTGAGGACCACTGAAGCACCATTACTGCTTGCTACTCACTGAAATGTATTTACATAATCAATAACGCATATAAATGTTACTTGAAAAAGTCTCAGATTCCAAATTATGTAAAAGAAGCAGTTACATATTCTTGCATTTGAGTGTCATGATCCTTGTCTATTATTCTATGAGCAGAATGCACACGGTATTAAGTGAAAAGGATAATATAATGCATGCTCTCCTATACCTACCTTCTTTACTCTTAAAATATATCCTGTAGAATAAGTTGTTGTCTTCCAAATACATACATACATGCATGTAGGCATATATACATATATAATTCATATATGCATACATATTTCCTACTTAAAATTTTATGAGATTTCAGAGTAGATGTCATACAACAGAAAAGGAACCAACACAGTGACAAACATAATTACATAGTGGGAAGGGAGGCATGAATTGAAAAGAACTCTAAGCCAAGAAATTTTGCCATCTTGTAGGAACTGGGAGCCAGCAAGTGGTTGGTACGTTGAGACAAAGCCCAGAAAAGCAGTGACTTACATATCCTGGCTCCTGGGGCAAGAATCAGAATGAGACAGTGTGTTTCACAATATCAGGTCACATGTTTATGTATTGACAGCCATGCTCTAACAAATGGAACTTACTGAGTTATAAAAAGTTGTCTGTCAAGGTCATTCTTAAGTTATTGTTTGTGTATTGTTTTGAGAACGTTCTCACATTTTAACATTGTTGGAAGGCTACAGTCATGTTTATGCGGGTTAGTTTACTCTGAGTCTTCTCTGTACAAGAAAGAATTCAGCCTAGGGAATCTTCTGGACAGTGTCCTGACTCTTTCTAGCCTAAAAGTCTTCTGAGATGCTTTGGGGCAGTAATAATTTCCAAATCTCATGGTTATTTCATCTGCTCTGGACATCAGGAAGTTTAACACTCCCAAATGCTGTGTTTATGACCAATCATATTTTTTGCTTTTGCAACGTCTCTCTGTAACTCACCACCTGTCAGCCCTGATGTGCATTAACGAAGGCTGTGGCTTATATGCTGCCTGTCATGTTTGAAGAGGTGCATGACACTCTACAGTTGCTGCAAACTGGAGGAAAAGACGGCTTTTGAGCACACTGACTAATTGGTGTCAAATCATATCACCTGGGATTGCCAAGACAGGCATGAATCAGAGCGGCAAAGGGTTGTACCTGTCTCTGCCCCATCAGGATGTACACGGCTTTTCAAAATTACTGCAGTTCAACACCCTAGACCCCCCATCGATAACCCCCAAAACCAAAACAAATTGTGGTTAAAATTGCCTTAATCATCGGGTCAGACAAATTTCAAGTTCTCGAATAGCAAGGCTCATATAATTGCTACAAATATTAAATTGACTTCTTTCTCGTCATGAATACTAAAAGGAATCTGCTTTAGTCAGATCTTAAATTGGGGTTTTATCACAAGGAAACAGCTCTGACTCCTCTGAGTCCTCCCCTTCACTTAAGTTACCCATGCTTTAAATATAAGAAAAGAGAATAGACAATTCACCCTGAAACCAGTATATATGCTGTGTGATTCCTCTCTATGACCCTGTATGTAGATCTTTTGGTATGAGAAATTGCCACATTTAGCTATAAACTACTTTTCTTTCTCACTGGAAAAACAGGAAAGGAAGAGTGAACAGTTGTCTCAAAGAAGCAGTTAAATTTCACCCAAATCCTTAGAGCATCATGGGTGGGAGTGGTTTCCAGCCATCAGAGCCCGTATCCCTCAAGATGCTATGGCTCCTTCTCCTGTACATCAAAATTTCAAAGAACTGGCCTGATCCCATCTCAGATGCCCTCTCTTGGGCTTACCATAATATTCTGTCAGAATACTTTCTAATATGTGTTCACTTAACCTTTAAAATAAGAAGAACAATGGGGAGAAAAGAATGAAGGGGGTGAGGAAGGAAAATGGTGAGCTTTAGTTCATGAGCTTTTCCTTAGTGCGTGACACTTACAGACTTTCAGAACCAGGTACGATATCATTGTGGTGAGATTCTCTACTGTCACTGCCCCAAAGGAATTCTTTGCCTTCATCCAGCATTTGATTGCAGGCTCAGGTACAAGCATGTTCCTGCTGTGATGACTGTGAATAGAAGGTGGCCCAGCATCCCTTTCTTTGCTTGTGCATTTGGCACACTGTGTCACAAAGCGAAGAAAGAACCCGGAGATAGAATGGACGGTTCTGAAGTTGTGGGCATGCGTGTAGGCTGAGGTGGGGGGAGCCAAGAAAAAGCCGCAGGTTCCAACTTTTGTTCTAGCTTCACCGTTGACGTTGTTGGCTTACCGCGTGGCCGCCTGTGTCAGTATGGCTGCCAGTTTTAAACACTCACTTAATTAATTTAGTCAGAGATTTACAAGAAGAAAAATGAAAGAGAACTAAGCCAAGCGCTTAACTTTGACTCAAAATGAATTACCTGATCTCTTTTCAGAGAAAAGCTCTTTAAGCTTCACAGATGCATTGGCAGGGTCTCCCCCCGCCCTCAGCCAGCCCCCCAGCACAGTTCAATGTGTGCTTCTTTTCATGTAACTTTTAATAGCTGCTCTTCGTTTAGTCTGAACTTAGGAAGTTTGCGAGAGGCTTTTTTATTAGCCTGTTGTGGAAGCTGCTAATACAGTGGTAGACTTGTGTGTGTGTGTGTGTGTGTGTGTGTGTGTGTGTGTGTGTGTGTGTGTGTGTGTGTGTGTGTGTGTGTTTGTGTGTGAGTGTGCGTGCCTGTGTCTGTGTCTATATATGTGTGTGTGTCAGAGTCTCTCTCTCTCTCTCTCTCTCTCTCTCTCTCTCTCTCTCTCTCTCTCTCTCTCTCTCTCTCTCCACAGACATACATATACACCTGGAAGAAGAGGACTATAGTCTTTCCTCAGCGATATCTACTTTCTTTTTTCTGACACAGCACCTCTCACTGACCTTGAACTCACCAAGTAGGCAAGACCGCCTGGCTAGTGCGCTTCTCAGATTCATTCTAATTCTCCATTGAAGAGATTATAATTTCTGGCCACCAGCATCAGATATTTAAAAAAACAGTTCTGGGGATTTCAGTCAGACCACTGTACTTTCAAGACAAGCATTCTGTGACTGGGCTATCTTCCTAGCCCCTTCACTGATAGATAACTACATTACAAAGAGTTGAAGGATGATACCGAAGTTTGGATTTGCATCTTTGAGATGCAAATAAAGCATTCTGAAAAGGGTCCATTCAGACCACCTGTACGGGCCAGGTCTGGAAGCTGTACCCTCTAGATGTATTCTGACATGCAAACATCTCACTCTAGAAACTTCATAATGTGCAAGTCACTAGGCTTCCTTTACACAGTCTGATGTGCAGTTATTGACTGGTAAACCAGGTCATCATGGAACTGACTGGATCACTTTCTCCATTCATTCCTCTCTGCTTCCGAGTCCGTGCGAGCTCTGTCTAAAGTATCCAGACAACTTACATCCTTACTGGCCATTCAGAATATCATGTCTCTATCTAGATTCAAAAATAAAGTTCATATTCCATTGTGTTAACCACTGTCCAGAGTCCTGCTGTTTCAAGCCCTGTTTGGACAGATTGCTAATGGAGAGGACAGGAGAGAGGCATCTCCAAGGACCTTCCAGTGTGCAGGTATCTAACAAGCCCATAACAGTCCTCATAGGACACATTTTGGTAACATTGTTTTCCGTGCTGAACAAGCACTCTCTATGGTACAAAAAGGTAATTGACTGGATCACCAAACCTTTTTTTAAGATAGTTTCCAATTTGGTTTTCTTCTGATTTGGGTTTCTTCAAAGTAATCTTTCCATTTTACACCAATCAGAATGGCTAAGATCAAAAGCTCCATCATCAGCATATGCTGGTAAAACTGTGGAGAAAGGGGAAGACTCCCCTTACAAGTGAGGGATGTTATTAAAGGGTTGTAGCTTTGGGAAGGTTGGGAACCACTTGTCTAGGACCTTATGAAGTGTCCAACTTATTTATTCTCTCTAGATCATACCTCCTCTCCCGACGGACTTGGCTAATGCACCCGTTCCTTTAAGACACACCATGCTTGACTCTCAGTCTGAAATCTATGAATCTCTTCTCGACTTCTTTCACATATTTCCATCCAGAGTTTATTTTGAAGGAAATTATTGATTGGTTCAACCTCTCTCCCACTGGATTGTGTATTTCTTGAGATTTGTATGACCATTGATAATTCAAGGGCGTGCCTGTATGTGCAGTGCTCGTTCTAAATGAACAAACTAGACACTAATACTGAAAAATAAACAGAAGAGTGCAGTGTGATGCATAAGAACTCACATTGCAGCTGAAAAGACGGCTTAGCAGTTAAGTGAACTTGCTGCTCTTGCACAGAATCTGGGTTCAGTTACAGCAATGACAAAATGACTTGCAATTATCTGTAACTTCAGTTCCAGGGGATCAAGTACCCTCTTGTGGCATACACAGGCATCAAACATACATATGATGCACATGCAAACATGCAAGCCATGACTCATAAAATTAGAAAAAAAATCTTAAAAAATTAAATGTAAAGTAATCTTGAAGAATATTTTAGGATAATATATATGTATATATATATTATATTATATTATATATATTAAATTTTATATGTATAAAGTTTATATATTTTTACAATCCAGATTTTATCCTCCTCCTGGTCCACACTCTGACTGTTAGACTTCTCATACCTTCTTCTATCCACCCTGTCTCTATGAGAATGTTCCCACTCTCCACACCCCTATCCTACCAGAACTCCCAAATCCCTGGGGTCTCCAGCCCTTTGAGGGTTAGGTGCATCTTCTCTGACTGAGTCCAGACCTCTGACCAGTCCTCTGCTGTAGATGTGTTGGGGGCCTTATACCAGCTGGTGTATGTTTCCTGGTGGATGTTCTAGTATCTGAGAGATCTCAAGGGTCCAGAATGTACCAGAGACCTGGGAGGTGAGAGACCTTAGATGAAATGCCCTACAGTGGAGAGAGAGAACTTGTAGAGCTCACCTTCAGCAGAAAGCCAGGGCATCACGTGAGGGATGGGGTTACTATCCCACAGTCAAAACTCTGACCCATAATTGTTGCTGTTTGAAAGAACTGTGGGGACAGAAATGGAGAAGAGCCTGGGGAAAAGAAGATCCAGCCACTGGCCCAAAGTGGGATCTAGAGCGAGGGGTGGCCCCAAGACTTGACACCATTACTGAGGTTATAGAGTGCTCACGAAAAGGGGTCTGTCATGACTGCCCTTTGAGAGACCCAACTGGCAGCTGATTCAGACACAGATATTCACCCAACCAATGCACAGAAGCTGCTGTCCCTGTGGTTGAATTAGGGAAAAGCTGGAAGAAGCTGAGGAGGAGGGGGACCCTGTAGGAGGACCAGCAGTCTCAACTAACCTGAACCTGGAGAATGTTCTTAAGACATTTTACTTATTACTTATTACTTCCTTTACTATTTGAGATTATAATACAATTACATCATTACTGCTTCCCTTTTCTTCTTCAAAACTCACCCAAATACACTGCCTTGCTTCAAATTCAAGGATTCTATTTATGATTAACTGTTGTGACATTCATATATGTAGATGTATATACATTCCTATTCCTAGATAACAACCTACCAAGTCTGTATAATGTTATGTGTAAATATGTTATGTGTATAATGTATATATATATATATATATATGTTATGTGTATATATGTTTTTAGGGATAATCACTTGGCGTTGGATAATCTATTAGTGTACTAGTCCCTGAAGAAGAGTATTTTTCTTGCTTCCAGCTTTCTGTATTTCTTGTGAGATTGAGGTCTCCTGGGATTTCCCCAGTCCATTTTGTCTTGTCTATTGTTGTTTCCATTCAACCCATACTTAGGATTTTGTTAATTTGTGAATACTGCCTGCCTGTTACATTTGGCCTTGAATGGTAATTCCAGAGAGGTTAAGTCATATCCAGTACATTAACAATTCAAAAGGAGCTCCGGATTAATAAAGAAAGGTGATCAGGGTATGGATTACAAACTCAGGAGCTTAGGGGAGAACACAGACCAACAGGACAGAGGCTGAGGCTGTTCTGAGCTTTACTGCTGAGAATGTCAGCTAAATGTGAAGCTGACTTTATTCTTGCAACCTTCTCAGTGAAATTTCATGTGAATGAAGTTGTCTTCTGTCCCCGTGAACAGGGATAAATGATAATGATCTTTCATTCATTCCATAAATATTTCCTTTTCCTTTCCTTCACTTTGGAAATCTATCTTGGGCATCTCTATTTCATGATTTTGGATCCCATTTTTTCTATAGAATATCAAAAATAGATGTCAATCCATGAGAGTTTTATTTAGCCTACAAAGAAAAAAACTATTTTGATGAATGTTAGAGTTTGGCTGCGGGCTATTTCCACAATATCATGGGCTAGAAGCTCGGTCCTCAGTGTCACAAAGTTGAACTAGTCGGATCTTAGTGCTTAGATTGTAGAGGCTGAATTTTAGCAGGGATTGCAGTACATTCTATAAAACCAGGTAATTTCTATCAAAACTAAGCCACTCTCCCTCCAGGCAATGGGCAAAGCCACACCTTGACTGGGATGTTGTTCTTATCTCAGTCAGGAGCAGAGCAGATGGCAGTCCTTTGTTCATCCTGGTTTGATGTCTGACTTGAGGGCCAAGGCTATCTTATGCCTGGGACTCATAAAAATCAAATTAAATCAAATGCAGGCATCCCTTTGTGGGATGAGGAAGACAGAGACATGCAGATGGTGGCCATGCTACCCACAGATTTGCCTTTCAGCACAGGACACAAGTGGGCTGTGGACACTTGCTTACCTCCACTCCACACTGAATGAATGGAGGATTACACCCCGGGGCCTGCCAGCCCCCGTGGCTAGCCTGCAGTTCAAGCCACCACAATCCATGAGTATCTGCTAGTAGGATGGGAAAGAAAGGTAAGTGGAAACAGGTAGAGCGTTCCAAAGAGCCATGGGACTGGAGTCTTGAGGGTGCAGAGAAGCCTACTGTGAGTGGTGAGCCCCACCACTGGGGGCCATAGGGGACTATGTGGTTATCCAATGGCTGGGAATAACAGGCCCCACCCCACACTGGTTGTGGCATTCTAGAGAGCCAGTCCTATCTCTCAACAGTAGTACTCTGGCAACTGAGACCTGTGCCCAAGCAGCACAGGGGAGCTGGAGCTGGTAGTGGGGCTGGGTATGAGTTTGTCTCCAGGAAATAAGTGTGAGAGAGCTGACCCTTCCACTTGTCTGCTGTGGGGTGGCATTTGCCACAGAGATGATCTTCTCCCTTTCCTTGCTAGATTTGTCAATTGAAGAAAGCTGCTCAGAGGGTCATGAACTTGGAAGAGTTAGCTCTCCTCCTCACCAGCTGCAGCATTTGGGAGAGCAAACGGTGAACCTCTCCTGGACAGCACACCAGAGTTAATATACATCTGCTAAGAGCGGTGTGGATGCAGGGATGATGCCTCTCCCACTCCAACCCTGCTTGCCACCTGTGTCACCTGGAAGAGTGGGCCCTTCACCTCACCTGGGTGGCACAGTGGTGCCCTGAGGTCATGAGAAAGGGTGAGCTGTCTCTGCCTTCACCAGCTACAGCACTTGGGAGAGCAGACCTTCCACCTTCTCTGGGCAGCAAACTAGAACTGGGCCTGCCACTCACCTGGCAAGAGGTGATATAATGCCATTCCCCTGATCCATTCCTTTGCCACTTGCATTAGCTGGGAGAGCTTGCCATGGGTTCATGAGATTAGGAGAGCTATCTCTGCCCCTTTACTGGCCATAGAATTTTAGAGAGCAGGCCCTGCATATCACCTGGGCAGTATAGTGCAGCTGTCCCTGAAGCTGGTGTCATGGGTGAGCCATCCCTTAGGGTGTGATAGCAGGATACCAGACCTGACCACTCACAGCCTGCAGGTCTTGAGAAAGAGGGCCCTGCACCTTAACTGGGCATCACAGAAGAGCTGGCTCTGGAGGTGTGGGGTAAGTGTGGATGAGTAACCCGGACTTGATCCTGCCTCCGGACATGGGCCACGTGAGAGAGCCAGTACTGCTTTCCCAAAGCTCCAGGATCTCCATGACAAAGGGCATCAATAGCATCACTGGGAGGCATCCTGATGAGATCCAATATTGATGAAGTCACAGAAACCAGAGATCATGAACCAGACCAGTGACTCACTACAATGAACATCTGCAAGTGAAGATGTGTGGACAGAGGGCAATACTCTGGGACACACTGTGACACACTGCAGTTTCCATAGTGACATGTTTTCTGTATGGTTGTTGTTGTTGTTGTTGTTGTTGTTGTTGTTGTTGGTGGTGGTGGTGGTGGTGGTGGTGGTGGTGTGTGTGTGTGTGTGTGTGTGTGTGTGTGTGTGTTATTTGGGGGGAGATTACAAAGACAAAGGGTGACTATGAGAGGACTGGGTGATGGGGAGATCTGGGCTGCACTATGTGAATTAATAAAAAGTTTTAAAAAGAGGGAGCTATCATAAGCAGGAACTAAAGGCTCTCTTCCCCATTCCTTTGTATATTTTCTGACTTACCTACTTCTTTTGCAAGCAGCGGCTTTCTCTGTCAGGTAGAGGTGCATGTCTGTGGACCTTCTCCATGTTCATAGCACAAGGAATACCCTGTCCCTTTTCATAAAGTACTCAGACTACATGTTTCGATTTAGCACAATAAAATGGACTAAGTCAACTGTAAAGTTGAGATGGAATCTTAAAATGAAGTGAAGAGCTGAAATCAATATGGTAAATGAGAGTAGAACTCAGCCATCTCTTGGATTCGCTTTGAGACAGAGTCTTAGGTCGGGAAGACTGAAGTGGGCATGCACCATGGGAACATGAATTTACAGGTAAACTCACACATCAGGTGGGACTGCTTTGCACTTCCTAAATCCATGGCTATGCCATCTTTAGCAGTCAGTGTCTTTGACTGTAAACTGATTCAATGTTCACATTCTTTCTGGTAGGCCTCTCCATTCTACAAAATCTTTGTTTCTCTGGTGTAATCTCAGATGTGTTTACATAGTACCCAACATTAAATCTAAGTATAGACCGTGTATGTTTCAGTGGCACCGACTGTGAAGTCTAACCTTACTGCTATGTTTAAGTGGAATAAAGTGGTTTGAACTTCTTATTGGCAAAATAAAGACTGTCGGTAAACTCAGAAGCAGCAGCAAGCAACTGGGATCTCAACTCCCTTCAGCAAATGCTCTTTGAAACTCTGCCGTGTTTAAAGGTCAGCAGGCTTGTAGGGAGAGGACTTCCAGTCAATCATCTCTCTGTTGATATTATTTCTTATCCAGACTTTCATATTTTAAGTCCATTCTATCGTCCTTCCATGTATCTAGGTCAGAAGCCTAGACACCATTCCAGAGCTCTTCCCAAGCTGCCCCACTCATCAGTCATGTCTGACAGTTTGAGGTCTTTAGTGGCTCCACCGTTCACATGCACTCATCCCTGAAACTTCAGCGAGGTCATGGAGCTGCTCTTTGAAATCTCCTTTTTCATCTTCCAAATGCATACTTCCCATTCTGTTTAGGCTAGCCTTTTAACTAAAACATAAATAAAATTAATGGCAAGTTTTAACAGTTGCCTGTAATACAAATTTTTGGAGCCTTGGATTTTAGTCACAGAAAGCTAGGTATTATTTTTTTTAACCTTCTGGGTTTATGTGTCTGTCTTCCACATCTCGTCTTTGGAAACCAGAACTTCTCAAAATTCTATCCAGTGTGTGGATTTCAGTGTTTTTCCTCTGGTACTTACAGTGCTTTATACAGTCTCAATTTCCCAACCCCCAAGCTTCCTGACAGGCGTAGCTCACCCAGAGACTGTTTTAAAGCCCCTTCTCTGTTTACATGTATCTGTGCTCCCAGAACACCCAAGCATAAGAATAATGCATATTTGTCCATTGCAGTAAGAATTGTATTTTATCTGCTTCCTATTAGACGTGTCATCACCTGTATATTCCCTGTGACCACTTAAGGAGCATTACGAGAAGAATCATTTATTTCAGGAGCATTCTGGTCCTTGTTTATTAGTTTATTTATAATTCTTTGTTTTTTTTTCTATTATTTTGCCATGCCTTGATTATGTCTAGCCTATATAGTGTAATAGGTTTCATAGGGCACTGTACTTTGTTTTAAATCATTTCATTTCCTGGCTGCTCTTCCTCATGCATCACATTTATTAATTAGTTATCATCACTAATTATTATTATATGTATATGGTGTGTGTGTGTTTGTGTGTGTTTGTGTGTGTGGTGTGTGTGTGTGTGTGTGTGTGTGTGTGTGTGTGTGTGTGTGTGTTTCTACAGCACAGCATTCCTGTGGAAGTCAGAGAACAGTTTTAGGGAGCTTATTCTCACCTTCCCCTTCTGTCATAAGTTTTGGAGATTGAGCTCAGGACATTGAGCTTGGGTAACTAGAGTTTTGCCTGCCAAGCCATCTTACCAGCCTTCCTTAAATTTTGTATTTGTTTTGGATTTGATTTCTGTGGAGCTTGGAATTCACTCAAGACTTCATATGTGCTATAAAAGCATTCTAACTCTGAGCTGCGTCTTCTGCCTTCATTTGGTTCTCGGGTGTCTCATCACGGATCCTTCAGATTTAATTATGGACACAAGATGAAGCCATGTTAAAGAGAAATCAGCCTTAGATATTTTTCCCTGGAGGAAGATTTGGGAAAGGTGATCACCTTCTATAATTCATAGATTTATAAAAAGAGTGGTTGAACATCTGAGGACTATTTTACCCCTTTACCCATAGACAATCATCTTTAATAATCATTAAGACCAACATTAGACTTTTTTTGAAATTTTTTATTAGATATATTTTTTTACTTACATTTCAAACATTATCCCCCTTCCCGGTTTCTTATTCATAAGCCCCTATTCCCTCCCCTTCCCCTCCCCCATACGGGTATTCCCCCTATACATCCCCTTTATTGCCTTCCCATATTCCCCAGCACTGGGGATCCAACCTTGGCAGGAACAAGGGCTTTCCCTTCCCCTGGTGCCCCAACAAGGCTATTCTCTGCTACATATGCAGTTGGAGCTCTGGGTCAGTCCATGTATAGTCTTTCGGTAGTGGTTTGTCCCTGGAAGCTCTGGTTGGTTGGCATTGTTGTTTTTATCAGGTTGCAGGCTCCTTCAATTCTTTCAATACTTCCTCTAATTCCCCTCAAGTGGGGTCTTATTCTCAGTTCGGTGGTTTGCTGCTAGCTTTGACCTCTGTATTGGACATGCTCTGGATGAGTCTCTTAGGACAGATCTATATTCAGTCCCTTTCCACATGCATTTTCTAGCTTCATCAATCTTATCTAGTTTTGGTGGCTGAATATATATGGGCCACATGTGGGTCAGGCTCTGAATGGCCATTCCTTGGGTTGCTGCTCTAAACTTTGCTTCCATATCTATTCCTATGGATATTTTTCCCCTTTTAAGAAGGAGTGGGAGCATCAGCTTTTTGGTCATCCTTCTTCTTGAACTTCCTGTGGTCTGTGTGTTGCATCTTGGGTAATTCGAGCTTTTTGGCTAATATCCATTTATCAATGAGTGCATACCAAGTGTGTTCTTCTGTGATTGAATAACCTCATTCAGGATAATATTTTCTAGTTCATTCCATTTGCCTATGAATTTCATGAAGTCATTGTTTTTGATAGCTGAGTAGTACTCCATTGTGTAGATGTACCACATTTTTTGAATCCATTCCTCTGTTGAAGAGCATCTGATTTCTTTCCAGCTTCTGGCTATTATAAATAAGGCTGCTATGAACATAGTGGAGCATGTGTCTTTGTTGTATGTTGGAGCATCTTTTGGGTATATGCCCAAGAGAGGTATAGATGGGTCCTCAGGTAGTGGAATGTCCAGTTTTCTCAGGAACCTCCGGACTTATTTCCAGAGTGCTTGTACCAGTTTGCAATCCCATCGAAAATGGAGGAGTGTTCCTCTTTCTCCACATCCTCGCCATCATCTGCTATCACCTGAGTTTTTTTTTTTTCCTCAAAGAACATCCTTTTATGCTGGGACCATATGGAAACACCTTTTGGCTTTAACTATATAAATCTGGCAGAAAGCTTCTCATTTCACTGTATTGGTCAGGATCTAGCAGACCCTCTGAGGACACAGCTGTATCAGGCTCCCGTAAGCAAGCAATTCTTAGCAACAGAAATAGTGTCTGGGTTTAGTGTCAGCAGATGGGATGGATTCCTGGGCAGGCAGTCTCTGGATGGCCTTTCCATCAGTCTCTGCTCCTATATTTCCTTACTTGTCACCTGAGTTTTTGATCTTAGCCATTCTGACTGATGTGAGGTAGAATCTCAGGATTGTTTTGATTTTCATTTCCTGATGACTAAGGATGTTGAACACTTCTTTAGGTGCTTCTCAGTCATTCGATATTCCTCAGCTAAGAATGTGTTGTTAACTCTGCACTACATTTTTAATAGGGTTATTTGGCTCTCTGGAGTCTAATTTCTTGAGTTCTTTGTATATTTTGGATATTAGCCCTCTATCAGATGTAGGGTTGGTAAAGATCTTTTCCCAATCTGTTGGTTGACGTTTTGTCCTAATGACAGTGACTTTTGCTTTACAAAAGCTTTGCAGTTTTATGAGGTTCCATTTGTGGATCCTTGATCTTAGAGCACCCAGGAGTGCAGACATCCTGAAGCCGCAGGACAAACTGCCACCTCTGCATACCACAGTCCACATCCCTGGTCCAAGGTGAAACTGCACAGTGCCTCTGGGATATAGGACAGACAGCCTCTGGTACCCATAGTTCTGGAAGCAGATTGTTTTTAAAAGCCTACAGTAGCAAGGACAAAAAGGAGGGAGAAACAGATAGAGATGAAAAGGATCAATAAGACCTCTCCTCTCAGGCTGAAGAGCGTCTATACACAAGGCTATCTTATGTTTTTGTACATTTCAGTCACGTGAGTATGTTGTTTAAAATAATCATTTTGAAATTTGAAATATTGTCACATAGAAAAACAGAAAAAGTTAAAAAATCAATATTTATTAAATGGAGAAATGACTAAGCCTTACTTTAATGGTGAAGACAGAGTATCACAGAGATCAGAAATGATGGTAAGATGGTGTCTCACTCAGAAAGAAAAACAATGAATTTACAGAAGGAACTATGCATGTGTTCCTGAAGTTTGGATTGAACACTTAACTGTTCAAAAGATGCAGAGCATTCTAAGATATATTATGTATAACAGGCTGACAATAATTCACGTGAAAAGGAAATCAGAAAACACCATCACTGCACAAATGCATAAATGTGTCTTTTTCTAATTCTAACACATACCAAATTTAGGGTTAAATTTGTAAGCATGTTTTCTGATAATCATGTGTTTGGGATTGTACTTTTGGATAAAGAAAAATATGATGAAACAAACCTGGAAGGTCTTCAGGGTCTAGTGAGGTCTGGCCAGATCACATTTGTCACCATGAGTGAAATGCTGTAAACACAGCACAGTCATTGTACTTGAGAGCTATCCTCAGCTTTCTGAGCCTCTTTGATGGCAGGCAGCCAAATCACAACTACAGACAGGATGAAAGGGGACAGTGTCACATGGAGAATCCCAAGTCCCCTCTCTGCCCTCTGCATAGCAATCCCAGGAATCCAGTCTCTTTCCTGAGTCCATACAACAGTATCATGCATCAACAGGACATCAGAGAGTCCTTTGACCCATTCTGCTAGAGTGATGACAGACAGTGAAGAATATGTTGGTTGCTACAGTTACCTGTTCCATATGAAAGCAAGTTTCTTTTTTTTCTAATTTTTTTCTTTATTAACTTGAGTATTTCTTATTTACATTTCAATTGTTATTTCCTTTCCCGGTATCCGGCCAACATCCCCAACCCTCCCCTCCCTTCTATATCGGTGTTCCCTCCCATCCTCCCCCATTACCACCCTCCCCCAACAATCACGTTCACTGGGGGTTCAGTCTTAGCAGGACCCAGGGCTTCCCCCATCCACTGGTGCTTACTAGGATATTCATTGCTACCTATGATGTTGGAGCCCAGGGTCAGTCCATGTATAGTCTTTAGGTAGTGGTTTAGTCCCTGGAAGCTCTGGTTGATTGGCATTGTTGTTCATATGGGCTCTCGAGCCCCTTCAAGCTCTTCCAGTCCTTTCTCTGATTCCTTTAACTGGGGTCCCATTCTCAGTTCAGTGGTTTGCTGCTGGCATTCGCCTATGTATTTGCTGTACTCTGACTGTGTCTCTCAGGAGAGATCTACATCCAGCTCCTGTCGGCCTGCACTTCTTTGCTTCATCCATCTTGTCTAATTGGGTGGCTGTATATGTATGGGCCACATGTGGGGTAGGCTCTGAATGGGTGTTCCTTCTGCCTCTGTTCTAAACTTTGCCTCCCTATTCCCTGCCAAGTAGAGTGTATGTGTATAATGCAAGGATACATGGTCTAATTAAGATTTATTTTTTTAGAGATACAACTAAAAGAAAAATAGAAGTAAATATTTACTACAGTTGAATAAAGTGGAAGGTCTCTCTTGAAAGTGAAATTAATAGTTGGGCTAATTAATATATTGTGGAAGAAGAGGATCCTCAAACAGAAATAAACTTGAATTATTTTGAGATGATGAAGTTAGAAGAGATAGTATATAAAATTGTACTAAATAGTAAGTTAAAGAATTTACTCCTTAGATCATAAGATATTAGATTTAAGAAACAACCAGACTTAGACACCGACTGATTTGAAAAGGTGATAGATGAATGCTCTCTACTCTCTCATCTGATAGGAGTGAATATAGAAAATCCAAATATATTAGGGAAGAAGAGTGCCCAGATGGAAGCAAACTTGAAAACTTCCTGAGGTATTCAATATAGATTATATTCAGGGTCTAAATTTCATCTACTATGTCCTGCATTTCCTGGGAGACAACAGTAAGCAGAAAACAACCTCCACTCTTACAGCTTAGGAAAGTAACTGATGTTTGGTTTTCCATTTTCCCAGTTCATGTTTAAGATGCTCGCAAGTCAGCACTCTGACCCCACAAGAAGCAAAAAACTGGACAGAAACAGCAACATCTATTCTTGGAGCTACTAGGAAAATAATTTTACAAAGCAAAGCACTGCCTCTTATCACAAGAGAAAAAGCAAGGTGAACAGAAGGAACAGGAATTCGGCAGTGGGATTTGCCAAACAAAGACGTGTGGCATAGGAAAACCGGAAATGTAACTTCTGAACTGCTAGAGGCAGAGTGGACAGAGTGTGAGGCAGAACGTCAGGGAGATCCAGTGACTGTCACCAGGACAGCCTCAGCAAGTTCTTTGCAACAGTAGAGGCCACTCCCACTGAAGTCCAGTGTGACTGGTTAGGGAAGTTTTCTGAGGAAAGAAAAATCAAGGATTAGAATAAGATCTGCATGAAGAAACATAAAGAAAGATACAACATTGCAAAAGATACAATCTTTCCTCTTCTTCATTTATGTAACAGATAAAAATCTATGAAACAGTGATAGGCAAAAGCATTTAATTGGGGTTGGGGATTTAGCTCAGGGGTAGAGCGCTTGCCTAGCAAGCGCAAGGCCCTGGGTTCGGTCCCCAGCTCCGAAAAAAAGGAAAAAAAAAGAAAAGAAAAGAAAAATGTATTTAATTATGTGTAGAAATGTATGTATGTGCTTCTATATTAAAGAAATGAGTCAGGAGCAAAGATTAAGAGATAAAAGACAATAATTATGATTTTTGTCATTAGAACCTACATCAACTGTCTGTGTCACAGTATTGCACTGCTTCAAGTCGGAGTTGAATGGGCTGTAAACGCTCATTACTGATTCTATACTAACTGTAATGGAAAAGAAATAGAACTGTAACTGAGTTATCAAAAAAAGTGAGAAAAAGAAGCAATATAAAATGTTCAATTTAAAGTATATAAATAAGGGGTGGAGAAAAAAAAACAAGAGCAAAGAGACCAATATGTTGCAAAGAGTAGCAAACACAGTAGATGTTGATCTGTCTTAGTATTAACCTTGAAAACCTGTGACCTAAATGTATCCATTAAAACAGAGACATTGTCAAAGTGAATACAAATGTATATCTCAGCTATTTATTGTGTACAAAAGATCTGCTCCAGATGCTTCAGAGGTTAAGATCGGTAAAGTTTCTTACCTATAATAGCGGAATAGGTTTTTGTTTTTTGCAGGGAACACTGAACCACTTGGTTATCTAATACCAAATGGTCATCTCCAAAAACATACATATGAACAACATTATTCTGACTGAGCACGTTGTATTTGAATATATATAAATATATTTGAATGTAGTAACAATCATTGAAAAATAGAACAAGAATTTGAAGAGGGTAATGAGGGATCTATGGAAGAGTTTGGAGAAAGGAATTGGAAGGAAAAATGATGTAATACTATAATCTCAAAAATTATTAATAAAAATGGGTGGTGAAATATAATGTGATACCCAAGTTTAAAAAGAGTATATAAAAACATCCATGCTAAACAAAAAATTTAAGGCAAAGGTATCTATAAAATAAAAATCTTTACACCATGTTAAATGCATATATAGTTTCATAATATATAGTAACCATTATTATCTATGTAACTAATAACAAGACATCAATGTGTATAAGGCAGAAATTAAAGGAAAGTTTGAATATTATAGTTGTAGATGTGGACACTACTTAGCCATAATAAAGCCGTATGGACAGAGTAAAACTGAGTCTACTTTTTGTAATTGATATGGAGTTTACTTCATCTGACAACAGCAAATACGTTCTTCTCTACCTGCATGGAACATTTACTAAGATAGATTACACTTTAGACCATAGACCATATCTTTAAAAAAAAAACAAAACTGAAAGTGTATAAATCATGTAAGGTTTTCTTTCTGACTACAATAGAATTAAGCATGAAATAAATAACAAATAACCATGCAAGTAAAAAAGTCTGGACATTAAATATCATTCAAAACAACACATTAATCTGAGAAGCAATATGAAGAGGAATGTAAAGCAATCTTACTTAATAAAAATGAAAACAAAACCTGTAAACTATTGGGAGGTAGAGTTCTCCTGTATCATTGGTAAAACCGCTAGATGCTGCTGCTGTCTTAGAGCGTACTTTGACAGCTTATTCTGTGGGAAGCGCACTCTTGCTGTAGGAGACACCAACGACATTCTTCCTTCTTTACCTCAGAAGTTCAAGGTGTCGTTCACACAAAACATGTGCAGCAGCACTTGTAGTCCTTCAGTGTAGCTGTGACTACAGCGGGTAAATGCAAAGAACACAAAAACATTACACTCGAGTTAGGAAACTCAATGAAAGAGAAATATCTGATATTCTTGCTAATGTACGGATCCTAGGACGCAATCTTTAGAATTGCCGGTTTAACTTAGAGTACCTGTAGAACCCAGGAAACCAGGAAAGGGCTGTTGGTAATGATGGGGGAGAAAAATGAAAAGGAGTGGGGTAGACAGGACAAAACCGGTGATCTGAAGGGAAAATAAGAATAATAAGAATTGAGACTTCAGTGAAAAGTTGGTGTGATGGTATAACAGAGGAGAGGCTGAGAGGGACAGCTACCACTAAGGATGCTTGGAAAAGCCATATGAAAATGTATAAGCTACAGGTTTATACACACATGAGGACAGGGAAAGGATACATACATGCAGTGAGAGGGGGTAGGTGGGGGGGGGAGTGACTCCCATATGCACACAGAGAAGATTCTTATAAGGGACTCTAACTGAAGTCATCTTACAAATAGGATGATTCTCTCCCCCAAAACCATAGATTGCCAGATAAATATCTCAGTTCCAGGTGTGAGATATGCAGCCTTGAGTTGTAGGTTAAGAGTATTTCACCCCCCACCCCTATACAGTCTCATGCCATTGCCTTTGCTTACCCATCCTACTGGGTAGTAAGGCTTTACTGTTGAGGATACTATCCACTTTGGTCATAAGACAAAATCAATTCATGTTGGTGCTACCAGGAAGTTTTCCTTTGCTAGCTAGCTGTTGTAGTACTGAAAATGTTGTTCAGGTAACTGGGAGAGAAACTCATGAACAGTTTTACAGTTGCGAACACTGGGAGCTATAATAATGACTGGCATGGGAAAAGACGCCTATTGGTGCATGAATGTTATGAAAAATTTTATTTTGATATTGCAGGCCTGCTCAACACCAGGATCCCATGCCTGGTACTGCAAAGCTGGCCAAGAATAATTAGTGGTTGGTTATCTTATAGGCCTATTACAATTATTCTGCTATGTGGATATAGTATTGAATTGCTTTCTAACTTCATATGTCTATAAACATAAATTAATGACACTCTTTGATCCCATCATAGAAAGTCTGCTTTTTTGTCTGTGTCTATCTGTCTCTCTGTCAATTTGTGTCTGTCTATCTATCTTCTCTCTCTCTCTCTCTCTCTCTCTCTCTCTCTCTCTCTCTCTCTCTCTCTTTCCCTGCCCAAGCACGCACACGTGTGTGTGTGTGTGTGTGTGTGTGTGTGTGTGTGTGTGTGTGTGTACAATGGCTAACACAGAAACACAACTGGTCAGAATGCAAAGAATAAGTGAATTTTGAGTGGTCAGCCACAAATGGAACACATGTCATCCTTGATACCCACAAAGCTCAGTGACCATCACAGAAAAAGGTGTGGAATGTTGAACAGAAAGACTTGGGCAAGTGAGTGTCTTCTGGACATAATAGGACTACTGCACTCCTTAACAAGCAGCTGATATGATTGCCTGCACAAGATCCATGTTCCAACATGGAAAGAAAGGGTGGTAGCTCATGGGTCACCACCCCTAACTGAGAAGCTGCTGGCAATTGAAAATGACATTGTCGAGCATACCTTTTAAATTTTTGCTGATTAAGTTGATTTAGAAGTTGCTGATTATCTTTTCCATAAGAAGGTTTATACATATCATTAGCCTGACCTAAGCATTGCACAATGTTTACAAGTACTGAAATTCACATACCTTCAAATTGATTTTTGTGTCATTTGGAAGTAAATTTGATACAAAACTTTATCTGTGCCTCTAAAATAGATGTCAAATTTCAGGGGTAATACAATGTGTCTATATTCCCCATACTTTGGTCTGTTCTATCAGCCACCAAATGTCCCAAAGTCTTAACCACCAAACACCTGATGATGTTGCTTATGGGTTTCCTATGTGAGATCTTGCTTCTACGTGCTGTCTTATGTAAATACAACTTTTATTTGCTTGGCTTAATTATTGTCTCATAGGTTTACTGCTGGTTAAACTCACTTTTTTTAAACCTCTTTCTGAATGCTTGCTGGCTGGTTCAACTCAGGCGTTCTGGCCCCGCCTCCTTTCTAAGCTGACTGATTCAATCTGGCTTCTCTCAGCCCACTGAATTGCTCTGTTTGAACTGAAACTATTGTAATCTTCTGATTCCTTCTTAATCATTGGCTTATCCTGTTTTCATGTGCTTCTAGCTTGTTCTCTCTGAAACCTGTCTCTGCAAACCTTTTCCTGTAAAAACTGCCTCTGAACTCCTTGAACTGAACTGCCATGAACGCCTCTCTAATGCACTGGCTGGCTCTCAACTCACTGACTAGATGGAACTACCTGATGAGAATTCTGAGGTCTACAAGCCTCTTTCTCCTGAGTGCTGGCATTAAAGATGTGTACCACTACTGCTGGACCTAGGCATTTTTCTTTTCAAAAGAAATAAATGTATTTCAAGATGTAGGCACTCGGACGGGTGGTGGCCCCATCCCTCAACTGGGGCCTAACCTCTGGATATGGTCTCTACAGGTTCTCTCTCCCCTTTGTTGGGCATTTCAGCTAATGTCATCCCCAGTGAGTCCTGGGAATCTCTTCCTTTTCTGTCATCTTGGACCTTCTAGTGACCACCTCCAGTTCCTCATCCCTCATTGCTACACACCTCTGTTCAATTTCCTGGCCCTCTGTACATCTTGACCATCTCCTATCACACCTAATCCTGTCCTCTTTTATTCCTCTACCCTTCCTCTCTTCCTCCAAGTATCTCCCATCCTTAACCTTCCATGATTATTTTTTTCCCCTTCTAAGTAGGACTGAGGAACCCACATTTTGTTTTTCTTGACCTTCATGTGGTCTGTAAGTTGTATCATGGGTATTCTAAGCTTTTATCCTAATATCCACTTATCAGTGAGTACATACCATGTGTGTCCTTTTGTGACTGGGTTACCTCATTCAGGATGATATTTTCTAGTTCCATCCCTTTGGCTGTGAATTTCATGAAATTATTGTTTTTAATGGCTGAGTATTATTCTCCATTGTGTAAATGTACCACACTGTCTGTATCCATTCCTCTATTGAGGGAAATCTGGGTTATTTCCAGCCTCTGGTTATTATAAATAAGACTGCTATGAACATAGCGGAACATGGACCTAAGCTTTTCTTTACCTGAAACTTGCTCTATACCAAGCTAGTCTTAAAAAAAGAGGTGTGCTTGCCTCTGTTTCTTGGTGTTAATGTTGTTTCTATATTCCAACCAGATCACATATACCTAGAAGGCCTTTGAATGTGATCCCTTGCCAGATCAGCCATGATACTGAGTTAAAATTCCTCCACAATCTTATAAAGATGTTAAAGTGACTTCTATCCCTCCTACCACTGCTCATTCTGGAGTATTCTTCATTCTCCGTGTGTCCAATATCTGCCCAATATATTCTCTAAGTCTTTTTTGGTGAATTTCCAATCCTTCTCAAAAGTGTCACTCTACATCATGGAAACGATTAGCACATAATGTTTCCTGACAAAAGTAAGCCTTATCTTTAGAAACTGAAGAGGAGGGACCAAGTCATCGAGTTCTGCTGTGCTTTCTGAAGACTTAGGCATGTGACAGGTGAATGCCAAACCATTAGGACACATTTAAAGCTTTGTGTGTGCAGTGGGTGTGGCGGGGGGACTCAAGGTCTGCCATTTAAGTCACAGCAACTACTGAGCGACAAGTGAAGTGTAACTTGAAAGGGATAAGTGCTGAATTATGTACCTTTCTGAGCAAGCTTAGGTGGCACGGTGTTAGGGCCAGCAATCCTCAACAGTGTGTAATTTTTTAATAAGCCATAGAGACAAGAATATGCAGTTTAGCCCTGCAGGTTGTCTGCACTTTCTGTTCTGTACGTATGCGTATTTTCCTCCGTAGGAACTCCGGAGGACAGAATTTACCACTGATTTGCAAATATTACTGGGATTTCTGTCTCGATGCGGCATTACAGCAACCTTCACGCTGGCAAGACACTTCACACATACAGCGTGCGTTTTCATCAGAAAAGGTCCATCTTCTTAGATCCCAGAACACAGCGAAGCTTCTCGCGGTGCCTTGGCAACGAACACCTCAGAGACATAGCTTCTCCACCTAGCAGCAATGGCTGGGTTTCCGCCTTAGGCTAATTCTGCGCTTGCTATTATTTCAACCCAAGGCAGGGCTGCAAGGCTGGGGTACCCTTCACAAGTCTCTACTTGTCATTTTAATATGTTGAAGCCTGTATAGATCATTGCAGTAAATAAACTTCAGTAATGAATCTGTATCCATTTAACATAAAATTATGCCATTAACGCAAAATTAAATGTCTAGCCCAGGATCTTAATGGAGCTTATTACCCCCCAAATGCAAAATCCCCTTTCAATTAAAATCGCTTGCAGCAGTAATTGTAGGAATAATTGCACCAACCCACATACATTTCTCCCTTATCATCTTGAACATGTCTCTCATCTTGGCTCTGTAGGAAATCCTTGTGTTGGCAGGATATTAGTGAAGCGTGTTGTAGTTAACACTAATTAATTCATGTTGGTTTCTTCACAATCTAATGAAACAAAATTAAACCTGTACTTTGTTCATTTGCTTCATATTTTCCAAATGAGACACCTAATGGAGACTTTGTAAAGGGCAATGTCAGCTCTGCACAGTCAGTCTCTTTGAGATTCTCATCATTTTCCAAAGGGAAAACTCTTGAATACGAAGCCAGTAATAATGGTTATTACATACATAAAGGAAGAAATGCCTGCCGCTAAGTGGCTGAAGGTTTATTTTTTTTTTCAAAGCAAATTTATGGTTAAGAATGTGTAACCAGCAGTTTCTCCTCATGAATTGACAGTGAACGAATGACATTTGAGACGTGTCTATAACACAATCCCGGATCTACAATGCCAAGGTAATTTCCAAATGCAATTGTTATCTACAGAAAGAATATTCTTTTCCTTCCATTGTGAGAACCTACAGAATTAATTGCTGATTTGGAAATTATGATGACTGAATTTCCTGAGGTTGGGCTGAAGTTGTAATTTTTCATATGTCTTTGATGATCTCTTTTTTTCATTTCTATTTGGTTAAAGAAGAGCTCCCTTAAGCAACACCAACCATTGTCTCAATTACAATTTCAAGGTCAACATTTCAGGTCTTGAAAAATGCAGACAAAAGACAAAGAAGATCTTTGGGATTTATCTCTTGTGAACCACGTAAAATGGGAGAAGGGAACCTAAATCTAGACCTCTGCAGGAGCAGAGCAGAGCAGACCTTTCAGTGCTGAGGCATCGCTCACATCTCTACTTTATCTCAGTGAGCGCTCTCACGAGTGGTTAAACAACCCTATTTGTTTGCACTAGTTAATGCAATACACACAGGTATTCTACTGTGTTGTTTGGTGTTATAATGTGAGGTTTGGGAAATGCCAAGAAAAATGTTTGTATATGTTCAATAATAGAATAGTAGATGCAGAAATAAAGACAATAGCTACAGAGGAAATCATACTCATGTGATTATTTATACTTTTCTATCTTCTCCTCTTTCTCTTTCCTCTTGATTTTTCTATCTCTTTCTCCAACTCTCTGTACACACACACACACACACACACACACACACACAGAGTATAAAGTATGTTTTCTCAAATTCTCAAAATTTTTCAAAAGCAACAATAGCTTTATTATATCTAGTAAGACAGATTTCTAATTAGCTTGTGAGAAAAGTCTTATAAATCTATACTTTCATATAAGAAATAACTTCTTTGGAGCATTTCACTACATTTCTGTCTGTTCTTTTCATAAAATACTAACCAAAACCAACCCTGTATAGAAACGGATATTTGATTTTCTTCATGTCCAGATCACAATCCATTACTGAGGGAATACAAGGCAGTGAGGAACTCAAGCAGGTCAGGAACCTGGAAACCTGGAGGCAGGACCTGAAACTGAGACCCTTAAGCAATGCTGATTGGTTGCTTGCTGGCTTGCCCACTATGTTGACAATGACCTATCTTTCTTATATATTCCATGACCACCAACCCAAGGAGTCAGGACATACAGTTGACTGGGAATTTTCACAGCAATGGTGAATCAAGAAATTGTATCCAAAAATGCCTACAGTCAAATCTAATAGAATCATAATATTTTCTATACAGCTTTGTGATGGTTTGTATATGCTTGGCCCAAGGGTTGGCACCATTGCAAAGTGTGGCCTTGTTGGAGTAGGTGTGCCCCTGTGGGTTGGGCTTAAGACCCTCACCCTAGCTGCCTGGAAGTCAGTCTTCAACTGGCAGTCTTTGAATGAAGAAGTAGAACTCTCAGGTCTGCCTGCAACATGTCTGCCTAGAAGTTGCCCTGCTCCCACCTTGATGATAATGGACTGAACCTCTGAACCTGTAAGCCAGCACCAATTAAATGTTGTCCTCAATAAGACTTGCCCTGGTCATAGTGTCTATTCCCAGCAGTAAAATCCTAACTAAGACAAGGTTCTATTTCCAGATGACTGGTTTGTCTGACAAAAATCTTCTAGTGCAGGTGCCACAGAATACACAGCACACCTGACACAGCCCTTCCTTTTTAATTGAATAAAAGATTTGGTTATACTACTTTTGAGTCACTTCGTTATATAGGTGTATTAGTTTCTGGGGGCTGAGGAGGATCAGAACTAGTTTCCAGTTGTTGCTCTCCACTGAATGCCATTAAGTATCCAGTGCTAAGTTCCACAGATGTCAGCAGTAGACAAGAGCTGACCCATATATGCCAATGTCAATAGACCGATCAAGGAATCTAAGAACTCAAAGTTTAATGCAGTAAAAAATCAAAAGAGAGTATTAATAAAAATGAAGACCATGATCAAATGTTAGAAGTTGATTATTGGGTCCAGTGTAGTTGCTTGAGTACAGAAAAGCAGGATATCAAGATTGCAGTAGTCAAGGCAACAGCTGAATAGCGTTGGCATGCACAGACAGCCCTGCTCTTTTTCTAAAGTACATTGCCATTGTAGTCAACCGACGATTTTAGAGTACAATCTGTCCAGTATTTTCACTTAACCATCACAGTGCAATCAATGTTTCCTGGTCCATTAGGTAGCTGGTTTATCTTTGGATTCTGATGTCATATATTATTAACTATTTCCCTGCCATTATGTTAGTATTTCACAATCTTTATAAATTTTTCTTTCCCAAAATGTAAGGCTACCCATGGGACTCTGATTCTCATAGGAATAGATAACTATTGGAAAAATACTTCCTATTAGCAAAGAAGAGATTTATATTCTAGTAAGTGTTGGTAAGATAATTATCCAATAATAAAATGCTCTTAATTATTGAGAAATGTCTCATGACACAGGCCTTGTTAGGAGAGTCATTCTGTCTGTTACTGGCTATATAACTCTTACCATGACTGTTATTCACTTAAAACTCTAAAAAGTAGAATTGAAAAAGAATAAATATTTGTTTGATGTACTTGGTTTTAATATTAGAAAAGATAATATTTTTTAAAATACTTGGCACATTTGCCACATGTAATAAATATAAATAAATCTCCCTACTATCTTTATCTCATGCCATCAGATGGCAAATTGCTAAGCAAGAATAATTCAGAGCTGAATGGTTTCTAGGTGAAACTCTGGTCTTCCTGATCAGTAAGGGATTAATGTGCTCAACTTCCAGCACCTCCTATCAGCAATGGAATTTTAGAATCTGCAAAAATAAGCATAGAACATTGTATATAACTCATCATCATCAAAAAGCCTGCAAACTCATCAAAAAATAACATGAGAAAGCCTGCATGAAATGTCAATGTTTATATGTAAATCTAGTCAGGTTTAAAAGTAACATTAAAAAATTTCACACAACATCATTTTCATTCATAATTTGACAAAATTCCTGTTTAGAAGCTGAAGATTTAGGCACCCCTACAAAGTTTGGGTGTGATGAAGGAACACACTCTTCAGGGGTAACTTACTAACACATGTCAAAAACCTTACAAAAATTTATATGTTTAACATTTTGGTCTGTCATACAAAAATTATTGTGAAGAATCTAAGGATTGTCCCTCATTCACATATGATGAGGCCAAGCTAAGCTCTAATTTTTATTTACAATAATTTTGAGACAATTAACAGAAGGGTGCTGAGTCAATAAATATTGACATAAAATATTTCATTGCCAGAAAAATATTTATAGAGGTTATTTTTATCTCTAAAACATTACAACGTAGTATATAAAATGATAGGATTACTTAAAAATAAAATGCATATAACATCACAAGTTTGTTTTCTATAATTAAAATATATAAAACTTTTGCAGTGTCATAGTAATTTCTAAATTTCTTTTAGCAATATGTTTAGTCAAATGCTTACTTTTAATATAAAGAGCAAGGAAACCACTGAACTGAGAACAGGACCCCCGTTGAAGGAATCAGAGAAAGGATTGGAAGAGCTTGAAGGGGCTTGAAACCCCATATGAACAACAATGCCAAGCAACCAGAGCTTCCAGGGACTAAGCCACTACCCAAAGACTATACATGGACTGACCCTGGACTCTGACCTCATAGGTAGCAATGAATAGCCTAGTAACAGCACCAGTGGAAGGGGAAGCCCTGGGTCCTGCTAATACTGAACCCCAGTGAACGTGATTGTTGGGGGCAGAGGGCGGAATGGGGAAGGATGGGGAGGAACACCCATAAAGAAGGGGAGGGGGGGGTTGGGGGGATGTTGGCCGAAACCGGAAAGGGAATAACATTCAAATGTAAATAAGAAATACTCAAGTTAATAAAAAAAGAATAAAAAAAGAATAAAAATATATAGAGCAAGGTTTTTGTACTTCATTAAAGTTGTATCCAGTAAAAATAGAAATAACTGGATAATCTTGCAAGAAGAGAACATTTTATTTTAACTGAAAATCCCATGGTACTGACCTTGTTCAATGCTTGTTCTATTTGAAATGTTTCTCTGGTACATGTTAAGACTTTTAAAGATTTGATGGTTCCAATACCTGTAGGTTTACTGGTCTTTCCCCATAGGGTGAGAATCAGCCTACATTTGGAAAGACCAGAGACTTAGTTTACCTTATACTGAAAAGGTATCTAGGGTCAGTTTCTCATTATAAATTTACTGTTGCTAATGAATTCTTAGGTATTTTCCTTGTTTATGTGAAATCACAGCAAAGCTTAGCTCAAAGGTTCATGAACACAACTACATAGTGTTCATGAGTAGCCTTCCTTAATGACTTGAGTCAGCCCAACACCATTCTCAATTTATCTGTAAGTGTTACAATAAGCTTTTCCAAAATTAACAGAACAATTCTCTCTATTTTTGTTTATTTCCTCATCTTTCATCTTACAGGGTATTTTCCCCAGGAAATTACTCTTCATTTGTATCATAGGATGGCTCCATCTTGGTAGGATAGCAAAGTGAAATTTGATTTATATTAAATTACTCGTCCACCACATACAATGCACTGTGCACTAGCACTTGGCAGATGAGTGGGTGAGTACTATGTGAATGTAGGTATTAAGGCTGAAATATGACTGAGATATAATATATTAATTATTATCCCAAAGGGGTAATTATATATAATTTTACTTTAAGTTTTTGTTATTGTTGAAGAAAAACGCATGCCATGAGATGTATGTTTAATAGATTTTTAAGGGTTCAATGAAATGCTGTTAACTGCATTTACAGGGTTGCATAACAGATCTCTGGAACTTATTCCTCTTGCATTACCCAAACGTCATATACCTTTGATTAGCAATCCTCATTTCCCCCTCTTCCCTGCCTCTGGAAGCCATCATTTTGTTCTTTGTTGAGTTCAGTTATTTTAGATACTTCATTTAAGCTTAATTATGCAGTAATTTTGTATAATTAGAGAAGAAGGCTGCCCATAGAAATGTACCACCATCCACATTGAAAGCTTAGAAATATACATTTTCTGTATCATTTATCCTTAACCATAGAGAAAGGAATCCAAACACCCATATTATCCTTTTCAGTTTTCTACTGTAAATGATCAATGTAACCTTATGACTTCTATTTTTAGTCCTTTTGGTTTTAACTTTTATAATACTTTTATGTTTTTTAAACCTGTTGTGGGTCTCTCCAAGTCAAGGTCTTGTGATTTATTGCAAATTATACAATTTGCATAGTATATGATCTAGTACCAACAACAAGAACCCAACAAATACTTGTATGCTCCTAAGTATGTGACTTACTTATTATCTGGCAAAATGGTTAGCACATGAATTTTAGAAAAAATAAACTATTTTGTTAGTGTGATTGTGACCTATCTATCATATCTATCATCTATCTATCTATACATGTAGATCTAGAGATAGAAATAAGAGAGGGAGATAGAAAGGGAGAGAGAGAGAGAGAGAGAGAGAGAGAGAGAGAGACAGAGAGAGACAGAGAGACAGAGAGAGACAGAGAGAGACAGAGAGGGAGAATGTGTGTGAAGTATAAAAAGAAAAGGGTGAGCATGTGCCACAGTGTGGTTGTGGAGAACATTTTGGAATTTGCTTTTTTCTTTCTTTCTGGCAAACACTATAGCCTACTGTCTCAACTCCCTGGTCCTCCTAGCACATATTGAACAATATTCCTAATCTATGTTTACTTATATTTTATGTCTATATGAATTGTAGTAGCAAAATAAATATGTTAACCCCAATATGTAAGAGAATCATCTAATCATATATCTGCTGATATCTCTCCTATGGAAGTAGCTGAGTAGGTATATATTTTAGTAGGATCTGTGCTGGAAAAATCAATAGGTTATAACTTTATCCCATTATTGGTGTGTAGGGATTGCAAAGATGAGAATAGTATTGAGGGCCTAACTGGACTAGCTAATAAACTGGGGTACTTAGAAAGGATAGGTAGATAGGCTCCAAGGCAAAGAAAGTCTAAGAAAAGGGTATTTGAATATTAGACCTTTAACAGGTAAGTTAGAATGCAGAATATTCCCTTCCTTTAATCTGTAAATTCTTATGTGCTCATGTGAAGCAAACATATTCATGCTCAGTTCAGTGATTAATGCCTATAGTCATCGATGTACCAGTCAGCCTGATATGAACATCATGTATCCTTCACACGTGTTAAAACATCAATTCAGGCAAACACCGCAACCCATAAATAGGGACACACATCCACATCTATTTAAAAACCCGTAGAACATTAGCAGAAAAATAAATGTCTTAAGAAATATTTTAGAGTATGATACCTAAACAATTATTCCATGTTAATTAAAAAAAATAAACAAAAATAGGTATCTTATGACTGATTTGGATGGTGACATCTCTGAAGTTCTTAGTTTGCCTACTTCTGAGTAGACCTGGTTACTACCTAACAGACTCCCAAAAAATAGTGGAAAAATTTATCTGTGACAAGAATAGGACTGACTGTCATTGAATGGTGTATCTAGAGGCTAAAATATACTTGAACTGAGTTGAATAGCTTTCTTGTAGGAGTTGTGCTCTCTGGGTTCATCTCCCTTTTATGTCCTATTAGTTTAACATATGTAACTTTCTCAGTCTCTTTGAACACTGGTGTTTCTGTGTCATAATGCTCTGTGGTGACCTGCCTTTACGTGTACTTTTCACCAGGTCACCCGGAACTACTAGCAATGGAGAACAGAAACAGCAACTAGAATTCAAAGACGCGGGGTTGGGGATTTAGCTCAGTAGTAGAGCAGCACTTGCCTAGCAAGCGCAAGGCCCTGGGTTCGGTCCCCATCTCCAAAAAAAAAAAAAAGAAAGAAAGAAAGAAAGGAAAAAAAAAAGAATTCAAAGAGGTAGGGTGAAGGACGTGATGCATCCTTTAATAAACAAAATGCAACAAAATCGATTCTAACTGAAAATATATTTTTCTCTGATATAGTACATCCCAATGTGTTCCCCTTCTCTACCAGATCTGTTCCCACTCCATTTTCTCTTCAAAAAGAAAAATAGCAGGCCTTCGAGAGACAACAACCAAACAGGACAAAACAAGATACAGTAAGACAAGACAAACCCCTTTATATTGAGGCTGGTCAAGTCAATCCGATGGGAGGCAATCGAGAGAGTCAGAGATAAAACTCACTCCCACTGTTAAGAGTAACACAAGACCACCAAGCTAACAGCCATAACATATAAAGAGAGGCCCTTTACGGTGCAGACCCTTGCAGGTCTCTTGTTTGCCACTCAGTCTCTGTGAGCTAAAGTGATCCTTGGTTCCATGGACCATCTTCTCCTGGTTTCCTTCATTCCTTCTGACTCCTACAATCGTTCCTCTCCTTCTCCCATGGGGTTCCCAGATCTCCAGTTTAGGTACAAAGTCTGAATGTGGAGGGGGACCTGCTGGAGACCTCCAGTTTAGGTACAAGGTCTGAATGTGGATCCCTGAGTCTTGCTTCCATCTCCTGCCAGAGGAAACCACTCTGATGATGACTGGACATGGTGCCAAATTATGAGAACCGGATACATTTCAAAGTGGCAAAGAGATGTACCAGATGCTGCTGTCTTGAGGACCCAAGGGTATATTTCCACATTCAGGATCTTCTTTCAAGGGGGGGATAAAAGCCCAGACTAAGACGTGAGGTGAAACTATGTGCATAAGTATATCTGTATTGATTAATATTCATAACTAACCTTTTAATTATAGAATATAACAATGGTCATTGAGTTTCTACCATGTTGGCTTCTTGTTTGAAGGAGCAACAGAAGGAAGAGGAGAAGCAGTGACCATATTTACTTCATTAAAGTCAACCAATATTTAAAAGCATACTGGATCGTGTAGAATGCTTCATACGTAGTTTTAATTAAGACCATGTGGCATTAAATGTAAATACCCCATGAACAAGCTTGCTTTACCCTAAGGAAGGACAATACAGATGCCACATTATAGGGTAGGTTGTGGCTTAATTCCTGATTTCTAACTCACTACCCTCACCATCAAATTTGGCAACAGTGAAAGGTTTCTGAATATACAGTGAGCAAAACTTAAGGCAAAGACTGACTGAGTGATGAACATAATGTGTTTCTGGCATTGTTTGTTCCTGTTACATCTTGTGATCTCACTGAAGTCTTGGTTCTAAACACGACATGGATATTTTACAGTGCATATTCTGTCCTCCCATGGGATGACAGTGCGTGCTCCTAAAGCACCTTGACTCAGACTCCAGAATTGTGTGTTAAGTTTTTTCTGTTTACAAAGTTTTCTGCTCTATAATACTTAATTGTAAGAAACATGGATGCTTAATACTGTCATTCATCAATATTTATCAAATTTGTATATTTCTGGATTGCCTTGTTACAATGTTTGATTTAGGAAATACTGTTTGAATCACTTAATTGAATTTCATAGAAAATCAATAGGTGAATTTTGGTTTGATATTATGGCAGAGTTTCCAAAATATTATAGAAATTATTCTAAGCAAATGTATGCCATTTTATTTTATTGATATTTTATGTGTGTATATGTGCATACGGACATGTGTGCATGTGTTGTAAGTACATGTGTGTGTGTGTGAGTGTGCATGCATTTTCTATAGTATTGGGGCTCCCCAGATTAATTTCTCAGCTGTTGCTACTCATCAGCTGTCCAACTAGTGTTATTGGTACAGTGACTTTCACTAAAATTGGTGTTCACATACGAGGCTAGACTGTCTAGTCTGTAAGCCTCAAGGATCTACCTATTATCAACAATAATATTACAAGCATGTTCTATTACATCTGGCTTTTCCCTCGAATGCCTGATATCAAGCTCAGATCCCCATGCTTGTGACATAAATGAACTGACTCATCATCTCAGAACCTTTTCTACCATTTTAAAAAATGCATGCATGTGAATCAGAATTTTCTGCATTAAAAAGTGCAAAATCAAAATATTGATAAAATCTGGAAAAAATGGTAAAATTCATTACATCCCAGTATCAAATATTCATTCCAAATATTGTTCCAAATAAACAATTCCACCTGACTCATTAGTATGTGCGCTTGAATTTGTCTTTAATAAATGCTAAAATTATGTGAACACCAGACATTTGCCTTAAATTAAATTTTATTATGGTTTATTTTTAGTAAATGTTTTATTTGTATATCTGTTTTGTGTGGCAATATACCTAAGCCATGTAAAAATTTTGTAAGACTTTACACTAAAGGCTCCAAGAAGAACCAGTCGAATGAGAGGACCTGTGCACTTGCTGGTATCCATATACATTCTCCAAGGCATTGAATGCTTAATGAGTAGTGAAGCAGAGGCATCGTTTTCCTCTGAGTGACAGCAAACAATGACATGTGACACAATCTGCCTCTATAGAAGCCAAAGCTTACCACCAAGTTTCTTTCTTTGCTTCTTTTTACTTGGTTTTACTTTTCACTTGGTTTTCCTTGAGACAAACTATGGTTTGTTTCACTCATAGCCAAATTCTCTAGATCATATGTTCTCTACATATCTACCTTCTAAAACATGCTCTTCAACATGTTTTGAGGAGGTCCATGCATCCTCTCACCCTCAACTACTTGTCTGTAAGAGGTCATATTTTCTCCACATGTCCCAAGTTAAAAAAGGAACGTCACTACATTTTGAATGGAGAAGCAGAAATACAGCACCTTTTACTACTGAACCTGCATAAAAGAAATATACATCATGTAGAGTAATGCATTCCTTTCTCAATAATTTTCATTGTGGAAAATGGTCACTTAAAATAGATTAACTCAACTAAATTAAATTGTGAGAAGACTGCCACTTTGTGTATTTTGGCTAAGATCAATTGATGAATGACAGCACTGATATCTGTTACAGACTCGGCTATGTAGTCTAAATAATTTTACCTGCACACTTGTATCTTCAAGCGATGCCTCTGGGGGATAAGATTTTATCTCTAATCCACATGTTATTAATGTTCAAACCTGGAAATATTAAAGTCCTAGTTAGTACCAGATATTATGAGGTGAGTGACGGTTGAAAATCTTTTTAGAAGAATCTTTATTGGAGTTCAGCATTAATGCATGCAAAACATAGCACTTAGCATAGTTCTGTAAACGTATTCTGAACCATTTTGGGAAAATAATTCCTGACATGATACAGTATGTCCTGTGTCTAGAAGGAATGCCTTTAGAGATAACAAAAGAGCCTGAGGCAGGGAGGAATTTGGGGTTGCTGATTCATTTTATCAAAGGCAGCTAAAAGTTACTACGAGAATTCAAGATAAAATGTAGTTTCTTAGACAACTTCTGCCATTCGAGGTCCACAGTTTGAGAAAGTATCTTGGAACAAAGATAATTTTGTAATTCTTGTGCTTTGATCAGGTAGCCTAAATCTACAGATTCCTTTGTCTCAGACACAGACGGATGAAGACGGATGATGGTATAGAATCATGTGTACAAGCCTCACCCTGAGCTTGAATTTACCCACAATCCTCATCTAAACCAAAGAACCAATGCACATATCCAAACATGTGTTGAATTTTCTTGATTTCCAATTTGTCAGGTAACCATGATTTTGTGAATATTTTCTAGGCTTTTCACTGCTCTTCCCTTGTCAGTGTTTCTATTTCAAACGAATTTGCTGATTTCTGATAACCATACAGAATTGAGCACTCTCTCTCTCTCTCTCTCTCTCTCTCTCTCTCTCTCTCTCTCTCTCTCTCTCTCTCTCTCTCTCCTCTTTCTCTCTCTCTCTCTCTCTCTCTCTCTCTCTCTCTCTCTCTCTCTCTCTCTGATTTCCTTTTACTTGTTACTAACATGACTGCATTCAGTAGGGCGTGAGGGCTTGTCAGGCATTGTTTAACTGCATCAAATGAGGCAAGATCTTCACCTGAGGCTGTGCTTGGTCATTTTATATCACCATTGTCTGCTGCCATCTTTCTGAAATGTTCCTTCACTTTTCTTAGGCCAAAATGTTCCTTCTTTAAGTTCTCAGACCAGTCATAAAATCCTACAAGGGCCCATATTTGATCTTTTCTGTAGTAAGTGATATGCCCCCCATTTCTTTTACATCAAGCCCCAACAAAAATTTGTTACATCCTACTATTATGGCTTACTCATCCATGTTTCCCATTTAAACTTTCAAAGACATTTAGATATCTGTTTAGATGCATGGGTCCTCGAGTGCCTATTCAGGAAGCACTGAGTAAATATTCAACAAAATTTAACTCAGAAAGTTAATGGATGGATGGATGCTCTTTGACCCAAGCTACTCTGAATCATCAGAACATGATCAAAAGCTATAAGCAATAGCTTACTTTGTTACCCATAGTTTAGGATGAGCTTTAATGTGTTTGTGGATTCTCTGACTTTCTGGACACTAGATCTTTCCTGCTATTTGGACTTTTCTTGTCTTCATACATCTTTTGGACTCACCTTTATTTACGCACAAGATCTTGTTGGTCAATGAAATTCTCAGTTATGTTCAGTCAAAGGCCCATATAGCATACTTGGATATTGCAAGCAATTTTTTTTACTGGGAAAAAGTGTGTACTCAATTCTAAATTCTTTGATATTCTATTTTCACATATTAAAGTAAATATTCATCTGTTTAGTTTTATAAGTCTATGTTCAGGATATATTCTATGATTCACAGTATATTAATACTATGACTCACACAATATAGATGGCTGATGAATATAATCAGTCTTCTATACTGTGTGAATCATAGTATTATGAGTATATGTCCCTGAGCTGAAGAGATGGTTCAGAGGTTAAGAATGACTTGTAGCTTTTGCATTAGACTTGATTGTAGCTTTGAACACTAACACTGGGACGTTCACAAACTCTTGCAATTTTAGCTCCAAGGGATCAGCCTCTTTTTTGGGCCTCCATGGGCACATGAAATCATATGCAATAAACACATGCAGGCAAAATACATACACACTCATAAAATAGAGAATATGTCCTCATCTGAATGAAATATATCTCATGTTCAATATGTGGCAAACCTATGCAATGCTTACTAGTTGTTTCATGAAACTTTTCTGTTCATTAATTTTTTAATTTTTTCTTTTGACTTTTTCTATATTTTTATTAATTATATTCTTTGACATTTCATAAATGTTAATCCATATAATATAGATTTTGTACATACTTATACATACACAAACACAAGTATATATGCATAATATAAAAAACTCAACAATAAAGACATTTTGAGGTAGTAGGAAATAAAGTTTATGATGTGCATGTCTCAATCTTATATGAAATAATCTACATAGAAGATAAAACTATGGTATTTAATCTAGAGTTGCAAATTGTCTTATTATCTCCTTTTTATACTTTAAGCATTTGATTGTCTAGCATTCACTTAGTTGAGGGGCATTCATTATTCAAGTATAAAATTATAATGTTTAACTATTTATTGGTACAGATTTCCTTTCCTGTGTCCCTGACAAAACTTCCAATGATTTGTTGGAGCCAAAATACATGTTAGATGCCAAAGTCAAAACTAGATTATTAACTAATGGATGTTTTATTCGCCTCCTGTAAAGAATAAAGAAAATAAAGCTAGGAGTGCAACAAGGGTCATTTCAGTTAAGATTTGTACTCTTTTGTGTGAGTCATTTCTTTGCCTTTGAAAACAATTCTTTAAGTGAATATTAGAGAGTTTTGGCCATTGATGCTTGAACAGAGTTAATGAGAACGAGACACCATGTTCAGCAACTTTTGTCTGGGAATAGAGAGAATCAGGGCACTAAGGATGATGTTTAGAACAAAAAGCTAGGCAGCTAGAGAGATGAGCCAATATTAAAGCTATTGCTGCTTGTCTGCTGAGAACAGACACCATGACCAAGGCAACTCTTATAAGGACAGCATTTAATTGGGGTTGGCTTACACGCTCAGAGGTTCAGTACATTATCATCAAGGCAGGAACATGGCAGCATCCAGGCAGGCATGGTGCAGGAGAAGCTGAGAGTTCTACATCTTGGTCTGAAGGCTGCTAGTGAAAGACTGGCTTCCAGGCAGCTAAGATGAGGGTCTTATAACCCACACCCACAGTGACACACCTACTCCAACAAGGCCACACCTACTCCAACAAGGCCACACCTTCCAATCGTGCCATTCCCAGGGCCGATCATATGCAAACCATCACATTATGAACTCAAGTTTGTTTCCCCAGCACCCACCTCAGGGTGCAGGTGACCACTTGTGTTTCTAGCTCCAGGGAATCTGAGGAAATCTGAAAATTTCATCTGATATTGATGGGCAACTACAAAGAAACATGTGTGCACAGGTGTGTGGAAACACACACTCACTCAAAATAAACAAATGAACAAAAGTAAAATCTTTTTTTAAAGTTTGGAGATCAATTTTAGGAAATATTGTAACTGGTGAAGTAAATGAGAAAGAAAGCAATAGCTCTTATTAGAACAGTACAAATGATGCCTTTCACAACACTCCGAGCTTCTATTTCCAGTATTTTCTTTTATACTTGGTTCTTTTAATTGCACCTAAGAGATTATACAAATTATTTCAAATTACAGTGGTTGGTGGTTTAATAATGGACAATCAAGTATTTAATCAGAATTTTCTATGGTTTAGAAGCTATGGTATTGACCTGTTACACCCATTCTAAGGTGGAAATCAAATTAAACTAATTTCCACTTCACATACATAAAAAATTTAATAGTAAGGAAGTTAAGTTCCATGTCCAGGGTGGAATATAATTAGTGAATATTGAATCCAGGAATTGCATGCAGAAAGTTTGTCTCTAAAGCTCACACAAGCTTGCTTTATTTAAACAAATCCCTCTCACTGCTGGTAATTCAAATCATTGAGCTTCATCTCCAACTGGAAGATAGGTCACAGGCAATCTACTAAACCTAAATTGTTAGGTTTTAAAATTATTTTTATTAGGATGAAATTAATATTATCTGGTTAGTATTATTTGTATTCTGATGAAGTTTTGCTGAATAGTCTTCAAGTTTGAAGTCCTAGAAAAATGGAACTTAAAGCATTTATGAACATTATTGGTTCTGAGTAGTTCATAACCAGTTTTACATGCTTCAATGGTACTTTGAAAGCCAATCAAAATTATTGAATTCAGAAACAAAATTGTGTACAATGTATATTGGAAATAGCTGTGTCAATTCTTTAATGAGATTGAGCTGAAAAATACATGTGAAATTGAATGCTATCATTTCATAATAAGATTCTATTAATGTTTACAGAGAGGTGGTTATGTCACATACATAATGTTTAACTATCTATTGGTATAGATTTCCTTTCCTCTAGAAAGTATCGGAAACCCAGAGGGGAGACACCCTCAGGACTCAGTGGGGGTGACCGTAGCCAAAATGCCCAACACTGTGGAACGGGAACTTAAAGAGTCCACCTCCAGTAGACAGATAGGACCTCAAGTGGAGGGACACAGTTACTAACCCACAGTCAAAATGTCTGACCCAGAATTGTCCCTGTCTAAAAGAACCGCAAGGACAAAAATGGAGAAGACACTGAAAGATAGGAGGTCTAATGACTGGCCCATCTTGGATATCATCTCGTCAGGCACACCAAGGCCTGACACTATTACTGATGCTATGCTGTCAGTACTTACAAATGTACTGGCATGACTGTCACAGGAGAGCCCCTACCAGCAGCTGAATGAGACAGAAGCAGATGCTTACACCCAACTATTAGACTGAAGTCGGGACCCCTATGGTTGAATTAGAGGAAGTATTGAAGAAGCTGAAAGAGAAAGTGACCTGTAGAAAGACCAGCAGTCTCAACTACCCCAGACCCCAACGAGCTCTCAGAGACTGAGCCACCAACCAGGAGCTTACAGTGGCTGGTCTGATGCCCCTGGCATATATGTAGCAGAGGTCTATTAGGTCTAGCCTCAGTGGGAGACGATGGACTTAATCCAAGAGAAACCTGATGTCCAAGGGAAGGGGGAGGGTTTTTGAGATGGGGGTGAGTTCCCTCTCAGAGGCAAAGGGGAGGAGGAATGGGATGAGGAACTGTGGGAGGGGGGCCAAGTTGGGACAACCACTGGAATGTAGATAAATAAAAATAATAATAGTTAATTCACTGGGGCTGTCAATCAGTTGGTTAGAAATCTACTCTCACAAAATTTGATTAATTTGGAGTGGAGAATGGAGGACTTCTTATTCTCTTAATGAAATAATTTTCTTGTCTTTTTCCAGAATCCTCTGCTTTGATGCAGCTACTTGAGGGGCTTCCAACATGTAGCACTGATCGGCTTGCTCACTTCGTTGAGTTCTTGCTTAAAAGCATAATTTTTCTGTTTCTTCTTCCTGTCTCTACTTCTTTCTGATTGTGGTGAAACTCTAAGTGTGCTCGCTTGGTGCTTTGAACTTTGTTTCTCTGCATTCCTCTCCTCTCCCACTAGCAGCTTTTGCTGATCTCAATTGCTGAATCAGGCTACTTTCCTGAAGACATGATTTTCATTTTCTTTTTTCTTTTTTTATTGGATATTTTCTTTATATCCCCATTCCCGGTATCCACTCTGGAAATCTCCCATCCCATCCCCCCATCACCTGCCTCCATGGGGGTGCTCCCCCACCCACCTCCCCGCCTTAGCATTCCCCTACACTGGGGCATTGAGCCTTCACAGAAACAAGGGCCTCTCCTCCCGCTGATGCTCAACAAGGCCCATCCTCTGCTACATATGCAGCTGGAGCCATTGGTTGCTTCATGTATACTCATTGGTTGGTGGTTTAGTCCCTGGGAGGTCTGGGCTGTCTGGTGCGTTGATATTGTTGTTCTTCCTATGGGGTTGCAAACCCCCTCAGCTACCTCAGTCCTTTCTCTAACTTCTCCATTGGGGACCCTGTTCTTAGTCCAATGGTTGGCTGCAAGCATCCGCCTCTGTATTTGTCAGGCTCTGGCAGAGCCTCTCAGGAGACAGCTATACAAGCCCCTCCCTTCAGCATGCACCTCTTGGCATTCCCAATAGTGACTGGGTTTGATGACTGCCTGGGGGATGGATCCCTATGTGTGGCAGTCTCTGGATGGCCTTTTCTTCAGTCTCTGCTCCATACTTTGTCTGTGTATTTCCTCCTGTGAGTATTTTGTCCCCCCTTCTAAGAAGCACTGAGGCATCCACACTTTGGTCTTGACTTTCTTTTCTTCCCACTCTATCTCCCTCCACCAGGCAACTGGCAAGATTTACAGCTCGATTGCTTTGTTGCCCTGTTAAATTTATCTCAAACTCTAATAGTATTGTTATTTTTTTTACTTTCTTCAGTCCATTTAAAATTATTTTATTTTCAAGAATTAATAACCTTAAAAGAGAGCCTGAAGTTTCTCTAGTTATATTGTAGGTGACATATTCTGGAGGAATATTCTTAAGGAAGGATTTGATTCCTTCCTTAAGATTTAATCCGTGTGGTACTTACTACCAGCCACCTGGCTAGGAAAACTGTTCACCTAAAGCCATGCTAAAGAGATGAGAGGAATAATTATCTCATTAATGAGATTACATAATTATCAGCCATACATAGTCTGGACCTGTGCATTGATTATAGAGCCTCTAGCACGTAGCACACGTGGGAGGCCCAAGTTTCTGAGTAACCCTGGAAAGCATAACTTTTCTTTTTCTATCTCCTTTCCTTACTAATCAAAGCACGGGCACCCTTCCCCTGAGAGTCTAGGGTTACTATTCATGCTCTGAAGTCCCAGCCCCTTGCTATCCCACAACCCCATCTTCTATCCCGCATCCAATTCTGTGCAGTATAGCTGCTTTCTTACCTTCATTGCTGAGCCTGGGTGTGCCTTTCTTTTCCCTTTTTCCATCTCTCTTTTCTAGGCTGGTGGAGAGCTTTGTGGTTTGTGTGCTCTGCTGTTTTTCTCCCAAACACCAATAAAAATTTTCCCCAAATACATTTCCAAGTCCTTTAATTAATAAGACTTAGAAACAAAGGGAGGAACAGTAGTTTCCCTGCTAACTCTGATGCTGGCCTTGAATTTCTGATCTTCCTTTCTCTATCTTCTGAGTGTTGGCATCACAGGTATGAAGCACACTGCAACCTTGGTATTCAGATACAAAACTTAAGAGTCGAGTTCTGAATTTTTACCTAGAAATCCTGATGGAATTTTTGGTGCTGTTGTAATGAGTCTACAGATCGGTTTGAAATAAAACCTATTTGTTAATAATGGTTCCGTCACATTCTTTCATATCTGTTATATGGTTTTTATACCATAACCATAAAAAAGATCTCACGAGGTCAGTGTGGTGGTTTCTATCTGTAATCTTAGCACTTCAGAGGCTAAGGTTGTAGGATCACAAAGAATTTCAACAAACATTTTCAACATGATTCTATCTACCCGCCTTGTTTATTCTTCCCTAATACATCTCAACCGCAGCTCCCTACCTCCCCCACCTCCCAGCTCCCTCATTTCCCCAATTCCCCAGATCCACTGTTTCTCCATTTCCATTCAGTTATCCCTTCCCTTCTACCCTCCACATCCTCACCTGTTCCCATCCCTGCTCTCCATTAAAGTCATGGACTCTGTCCACCAATTGTTACTGTAGGCATTCATTCAATTATTTATATATTTGTATTGGTTTATACACACATATTCCTAGCCATAACATATTGGTGTTATATAGCATTGCTTGTATGTATGATGTCAGAATCAACCACCGGGCACTAGACAACCGAGAGGTATGCTCTTCCCTGGGGAGGACCACCTCTCTCACTCCCAGCTTTACTCAGTTTCTCATGCTCTTTTTGTGTAGAGTTGAGGGTCTATGCACTTTCCTCCTTCCGATTTGGCACATTGGCTGGGGTCCTTGCTCAGCTCATAATTGCGCAGACATGTTGGGTGAGACTTTAAGGTATAATATCTAATGTTACAAGAAGATACAATCTCACAGCAAATTCCTTGATCTTTTTGCTATTATATTTCTACTCCTCTCCAACAGTGTTCCCTGAGTCTCAGGTATGGGAGCGTTGTGTAGGTCTATCCACTGGAATGGGCTCCACAATGTCCTACAATGTGATTTTCTTGATTCTACTAGTTCATCCATGAGTTTATTTGGATTTTAGTACACATAGTCTTACTTATGAATCCTGGCAGAATTCTATCTTCCTTCCCAGTTTATATACAGTGTATTTTTTTAAATTGAACTAGTGTTCAATGTAAAGTCTTGAGTATAAATTTTTTTTTCTTTTCTTTTTTTCAGAGCTGGGGACCAAACCCAGGGCCTTGAGCACAAGCGCTCTACCACTGAGCTAAATCCCCAACCCCTTGAGTATAAATTTAAATTAAGGTGGTCATATTATAGTAACTGTCTTTATTCAATTAGTTTTCACACAACAAAGATATTCAATATTTAACTATTGACTTTTTATATTCTTATATATAGCATTTCCTAGATTGCTGACTTCTTAATCATAACTGTTTAAAGCTGTAATTTATTAAGTTGAGAAAATCCTATGATTTACATGACACATTAATGAGCAGTGTTTGAATTTTTCAAATACGTCATTTGCATATATTAGAATGATCATGTGATTTTTTTCCTTTTAACTTTATTCTTGAAGTAAATTATACAAGTTGATTGTTCAAGGGCCAAATAAATTTGCAATCCTGGTATAAGAATCACCTTGTAATAACTTTGTGCATTTTTTATTTATTTCAGTATTTTGTTAAGCATTTCTCTTTTGGCAGCAGAATTGCTTTATTAAACATGTTAGAAAATATTGCCTCCTTAACGAGCACAATTCCTCTGTTGGAAAAGTTCTTGGCAGTGAGAATTATTTGTACATCTGGGAATCTTTCAATTGCAGACCCCATGAATTAATCCCCAATCTCACTGGACTGCCAGTGGGCCTTAAGCTTGACTCTCTTGCTCTTGTCCAATATCTGTAAGCATTAGGCTTTGGATGCCTTAAAGAAAATCATGACCTTTGGATGAATGTTTTGCATCTCAGAGGTTGTTTGGGTATTGAATTCCTGAGTTTCAAAATGCTTTCGATTTGATTTTAATTTTTTTGTTTATTCAGATGTTTTTTAATCAACTTTTTAGAGTTTCACATAATTTATTTTGACCATATTTAAGTCCTCCATATAGCTCTTCCCAAATCTTGTCCCACCTCACTATCCCCAACCTCCTATCCCTTTTCATAAGTATTTAATAGCCCATCAACTTCAGTTTTGACACCAATATACTCCTGAAGTGGGCAATCCTTTGTATTATGTTTGACCTACCAGGAACAGCACCCTTAAAGAGAGTTGTCTCCCTTCCCCAGAAGCCATCAACTGTCCACAGCCCTTCAGTTAGGTGTGGGGACTCACAGACCACATATTTGTAGCTCTTTGTCGAAATTCTCTCCGTCTTGTCACTTGGTTTTTGAAAATATTAATCAGGCTTGTTTAAAATTAGCCGATATGGCTGATCTTGGGATCCACCTCTGGTTCTATTCTGTCCTTGGCTTCTTACTTCATCTCAACCAATAGTGTTTTACAAGTGGGTGCTATGGCACAGAGTGGGGCATAATTTCTCACCAGTAAACAAATTGCTCAGCACTTTGCCACGGTGGCCGGAGTCCACAAAGTCACCTCCCTTCCCTCTGGCTTTCTGTTAATTTTATGCTTGTGACAATGAAAAGACCTAAAGACTAGGAGGTTGGAGGGGAAGCATGTACCTTCCTGTCATCTACCTACATCATCAGTATAATCGTGGCAAGGGCTCTTTATTCTCAAGGGTCCTTTGCTGATATTCCAGCAGCTGACTCTCTTTTTAGCCTTTCAGACAGATACAGAAACAGTTTGGTGGGCCTGCTCAGAACGTCCAGCACTAAGCAGAGAGCACAGGTTCTGAGAAGCCTACATCTAAGTTCCACCAGAATAGTCCTCCATGAACAGAGGTACCAGCAAGCAGCAAGCCCCTCGTGGTTTCTGGCGTGTCCTTCTTCCAAACATCGTTTAAAAACTACCATCCTTTTTCCTTCGTTGTCCGATGGTAAAGGAAAGACTTTCGTCGGTTACTTTTGTTTTACCTTAGTGTTTGAATTTCACTCCCTTTTTAGTTCTCCAACTTCCATCGGCGGAAAAAAAATCTTCATATTCAGTTATTGATAGTGGTAGACATCACATAGTTCATTTTTCATAGCCTTAGTCTTACTGACATTTTGTGACGTCATTATTGGCTGACATTCTAAATTCTTTAGTTTGAAACACAATGATACAATGTATAAAATGGTCCCTGGAGGACTTTTGTTCAGAGAATTTCTTCAACCTGATCATGCTTTAAGCTGCTTCAAAGCTGGATTTAAGCTCTGGGGTACATCTCTTTAACATCTTCATTAACAAGACCACCTTTCAGCGCCTTGGTGGAATCTCATTTGTGAGCAGGAGCGCCGCCTTTTGGTTGGCGTCTGAACTTCATAAAATTTACCTGCAGACCTGTTGGATATGTTTTATTTTGTTTTGTTTTGTTTTTATCAATCTGCCTTAGGGATAAATGTGCGGACCGATTTCCAAACTTCATCATGATGTTATGGAATATTCATTTCATAAATATTCCTTTATAAAAAAAGGTTAATTAAAACTTTCATCCGGCTGTTAGGTGTCCCTTCAAGCTGAATTGCTAAGTACGCAGAATGATTTAGAACCCAAGGTATCTGCCTCCAAGTTAAAGGGAGACACAAGAAAGGGATAAAAACACTAAAAACATTTGTTATAATAAATTACAATTGTGCATGGATTTATCATTGCCACAGCTTCAAATTATAATTCAAAAAGTGGCATTGAGCCTCGAAGTGATATTATCCCTACAACACAATAAATTAGTCTTGAAGAATTGCACCAGAAGATGGGGCTTAATTTAGAGAGACTCACATTTTAAAATGTATTTTGATAAATTACAAAAAAATTTATTGTGTTGTAAGAAATGAGATACATTTTAATATTATATAGCATATTAATATCCCAATAAGAAAAACTGACTTTTATTTTCCATTGTTATACTTTTCCATACTGTACTAGTATGTAATATTTGCCATTGTGTCTGAATCATTGTGATTATCATATTGTAGAAGAGACAGAGAGCCTTATGCATGTGTACATTATGCTATACACTTTAAACATTACAATAAGATACTATTTTATTTAAAAAGGTGTAATTACTCAGTTCACCTTGCTGCATTAACTTGCCATCTAGTTATCATTACTAACAATGCTAATACCCTTTTGGACCACAACACATCAGACGCTGCCTTTCTCTCAGCTTCTCTTTTCACCGATCTCTGAGAATACAGACGTCTAATTGTGTTAATTATATTCCGTTTCCTGAGTGTCCCCAAGAGACAGTAACAACAAGCTAATTATAAAGGTGATGTTTGTTGGCAGAAGTAGAAAGCACATAATTCATCTGAGTAGTGAATACAGAACCTTATGGCCATTCTGCAGAGTAGCAAGGCAAGATTCAGTCAGGTTGAGGGCACCTGCCCATCAGCAGAGTAGCCTAAGCATTACCCAGGTTCATTTGGAGTCCTGGATCAGTACCTCAGAGCTGGGCAGAGCAGCGATTATGAAAAAGGACAGCCATGGGGGATGGATGTGATATGTGGCTTTTCAGAGAGAGAGGTAGAAGGAAACCCCACTGATATACATGTGTGTAACTCATGTACACACAATAAACATTTCCTACTTACTACCACCACTGAGAATAAAAAGATTGACACATACAACATTTTGTGTCATATATAATTTTTTAAAAGTATTTTCAAATAATTAAACATTGAGGTAGGAATATAGTTCAAAGGGACAACATTTGCCAGCATTCAGGGGGCCACCACTGCCCTTCAATACATAATGTGAAAAAAATAATACTTTTGGGAACATCAATTATTTTTAAGGAAAAGACAGCTAAAAATTTAAATTAATTTTTTTTACATTCTCAATTTGATTTATGGTGGGAAAGAAGGTTGTGCATGTTTCTTTATGCGTATGTTTGTGTGTCTGTATGCTTGCGTGTCATGCACGTGGAGGTCAGCAGACAACTTGTGGAGTCAGTTCTCTCCCGACAACACCTTTGTTCAAATTCATGACATCAGAGTTTGTAGCAAGAGACTCTACCTACTGATATATCTTATTGACCCAAACAATTAAAAAAAAAAAAACACTTACACATATGGGTCTTTAGACACTCACAAACATATTTTAAATATTTTTATTCAAATAGGGTCTTACAGCTGGGTATAACAAATAAATGAGTGAACTAATTGAGAAGCAATTAATGCTTTTATTCTGAAACAAGGCATATTAATAAGTTCTTAATAAGGAAAACAAACACAATTGCCTTGTGAGTCTCATGAGGCCTGACCTTTGACTGAAAAGCTATAAGCAATTGATCCCTGCTGGGAGATGGACAGTCAGTGTTCCTCAGGGATATGGCTCCTGATAGGCTCCCTGATAGGGAAGAAGATGGGGGGAGCATTCCAGAAGGAGTTGAAAGAGGAGTGGATGTTGATGTGATCAAAATATTCAAAGGAATACAGGTAACTAAAGAAAGCAGAGAGTGGGAAAAACAGTCTTCCCCAGGAAGAGCATAGCAAATGGTTACCCAATACCAAATGGCCATCCTTGAAAACATATTCATATGTACAGGTAACATTGCATACACTGAGCAGGTTGTCCTTTTATATTATGAATATATATGCACATATTCATATATACATGAGAAAATTAATGATAAAAGGGCATTAATCCAAAAGGTGGGATGCATGAGATGGTTGGAAAGGAATTAGCGAAAGGGATAAATAATGAACTACATTTTACTCTCCAAAATAAAAGAAGTAACAATAAAAACATGAACATATGCATGAAATTCTCAAAGAATTTAAACGAACAAAGGAAAAGAAAACAGCAAATTAAATAAATAGCTTTGACTGTATCATGACTTTTAATGGAGAAGGGAGTTATTTTCCCATGATTTCTCTATGCATTTCATATTTGGTTCCAGAGTTTGGTTCCCTTAATTAAAATATGCTCCTGCTAGTATGAATGTGTTAGATAAAGATAATAGGACTTTAGCTTAAAAATATAGTTTAGTCTTTAAGTGCTAAGTTCCTTTCAGTTATTATAAGTAGTAGCTTCTTTTCAAGACTGCCCTTGGATATTATTTTCAAACAATTTTCCCACAAAATACACAAGTTACTGAGCACAATGTCCAATATAATTATTCAAAGGAAATTTCGCTGGACATTTTCCTTTGGCTTCTTGCTTTTGTGGCACAGCTGGCATATGACAAGTGCCAGCTGAGGCTAGACCCCATTCCTAAGCAGTTATTAAGCACAGCCAAAACAATCCTAATGTCCCTGATTATCATTACAGTGTCTGGAACACGACCATGTTTGTTTCTCCCAGGCTGCCTATTGGGCAAGTGTGCACAGTGAAGAGGAGGAAAACTAAATGTAGCCTGTGCTCTGTTGTACAGGTTTGCAAGGACCTCATCTTAGACTGGAAATACCTTCTTATTTATTCAAAGAGGCCAGTGTAGGCTAGAAGTGGTTCCAAAAATGTCTCACATTGTCCCCATTCCACTGTGTTCACCCCTCTGTTCCTTCCCATCCCTTCTTTTCCACGTAGGACCCTACACCACACAGAGGGGAGTTTATAGTTACTGGATTGCTCTTCATCCAAAGCCAAGTGATTGGGGTCCGCAAATTATAACTAGACCTCTGGCATCCGAGTACAGGACACACTTGTCATTTCCCCTCCTTTCCTTGACACCATTCCTCTGTGGAATCTGGAGTTCTTGGAGGAGAATAATTGTTCAGTGGAATTCAGAGTATCCAAGGAGGCTAAAGATTGCTTCTCATCTGGATATTCTTGAAGGCATAACTTCAAAGATCAGAAGCAATTTGTAATCATTGGGTTCTAGGCCCAGGAAGAAAGGACAGAGACTCACTAAAACTAATTTTCAGGATAAAAGATTTGCATTGTGGAGCAGTGATGTGGATGTTCAGTCAGTGTCAAGAACCAAGGAAGAATAAATCCAAGCACTGCTCAGATCACTCAGGGACTGTGCAGTAGTATGGGTGATGTTAGGGGATGAACAAGTACGGATTGACATGTGAGAATGAGAGGATTCTGTAGTCAATGTGAAACAGCACTCCGGGAGTCACCTAAAGCTTTCAAATGAAATGAAAATGTAGAAAAGAGACAATTTCATGAGATGGTTCACTTGATGTCTAGAGAGGTAGGAACCTCACATAGAAAGAAGCATGTCCATGAACATCTCAGTGCCAAAAAGGGATAGTATTGTTCTGCAGTGCTGTCAAGATTTAGGTATGGGGGACACTTAATTCTATCTCCACGAAACTATGTAGACATTTCCTGCACATTTACATTGGTGAGAGACGTCAGCTCACATAATTGGCTTTAGTTAGACGAAGCCTTAATACCAGCTGTGTCTCATACCATTCTTTCTCTCCTGCTGTCTCATGGCTCAAAGCAACCTAGAACAGCTAGACATGAAAGTGGAAAGCAGGGGGAGGCACTCCAGAGCCTAACCATGCAAACTCCAACTCTGTAGGCCGTAGTGCAGGGTTATACCTCCCAAGTCCACTGTAGGCTGTAGTGCCAGGTTAGACCCCCACTGCCTCCCAAGTCTCCCAGGTGAGGCCCCTTGGTTAGGGTGAAATAGCTGCATTGACTTTGAGGCAATAATCTGAGCCCAGTGACTTTCCTAATTACATAGGGTAATTGCAAACAGATTCTACTTAAGATAGCTAAAGGATGAAAAATGTTTGCCAGAATATGGTCGAATGTAAATATTAACCATTTTATTTTTATTCTTAGCATTCAAAAAGTTTAGAAATAGGGACACTATTTCTTGGGTAAGCCTGTAAATCCTTCCCTGGGTGTGCTAAGAAAAGGTGTGGAAAAACGAAGCTACTATAAATTTGCAGATTGTATTTTATGTTGGAGGTCTTCTTTGGGCCTGTAAAGACCTCTGATCATGTATTTCTCTGGACAGGTCCTCTACAGGCCTGAAGTGAGGGGAGCAGAGACGACTTTTCACACCTCTTGCCATTTGTTTATCCAACCAAGACTTTTCTTCACTGTTTGGAAAGAGATATCTTATACATTAAATAGTTTTGGTGGAAGGACAATAAAGTTATACAGTGTGTGTAGAAAAAGTGATTTATTGCAGTGTAGACACCACATCACAACTTGGATACTGTTTAGTCCCTAACAATACTATCTAGCCTCCCAAGTTGGCACATCAATCTCAACTTTTACAGAGAGCAAACCATTCATGGTAGTTTGGCTGAGACTTCCCTAGGTTCATCGTTGGAAGCCTTTTGCATGAGCCATCCCTTATAGCTGGCAAACCTGGGCAAGGAGTCACTTTACCATCAAGGCTCTCAGATTTGCCAAATCCCCGGAGAGACTTCAGAATCTAATTTAAATCAGGCTCTGAATAAAAGGAAACATATTAAGCTATATGATTATGAAAATAGTGTCCATGAAAATTATAGCATGATAAAGCGGAAAGATGACTGATGTATAGTCAGACATTTGCATGTTGTGTCATGGGCAGATGTTATAAGAGAAAGCCTCTAAAGACAGAAGAATAAATGTGATTACCTTGCAGGCTGATGGAATAAAGGAGTAGACTTCATAGGAAACAAACTCCAAATGATTCTTAATCACATGAAAGCATGCTTATCCACATTTACATGAGGGAAATGCAAATTCACACTTCAACCCAACTCAGCTCTTACCAACTGGTCTGCATTCCAGGCTTGGATAGCTTTCTCTAAGTTGGAGGCTATAGGGAGGCAGAGGTCTCAGACTGTGTTGGCAAGCTTGTAAAATATTATACTACTTATGGTCAGGAGCTAAACAATATCTAACCAAAAGAGCAAACTTCTTTCCCCTTTCCCATGGCAATTCTACTTCTTGGAGTCTACCTCAAAGTTATATGAGCAAGCATGGATAGTATTACTCTCAGGGTTATTAGCAAAAGTTTAAATAGAAGTTTGGAGATTGGGATCAAGTTCTTTACTCCAGAAGTTTTGAAAATGAACAACAGGCATTGCTCAAATAAAATAGTATCCATGGTTTAGGTGACACTTCCAAATGCTACAGCTAACAGCCAAATCCTGGGCTTCAATCCCACTTTGAAGGGGAAACAAAATAATCATGGGAGGCAAAGGGGGGGAAATATCTCCATGGGAGAGAGGAGGGGGATAGGAAAAGAGGGGAGGATCAAGTATGGGGGAGGGCAGGAGAGAAGTCCAGAGTGCCAAGAGAATGAATAGAAAAATGCTGCTTCTGGGGGTGAGGGATGGCATGGGAGGAACCTCAGAAAGTCCCAGAGTCCTTGGGATGGGGGAGGCTCCCAGGATTCAATGTGGGTGATGTTAGCGTAAATGTCCAACAGTGGAAATATAGAATCTGAAGAGATCACCTCCAGTAATTAGATAGGGCCCACAGTGAATGGGGACACCAATCCACCTTCAAAGTTTTTGACCCAAAATTGTTCCTGTCTAAAAGAAATTCAGGGACAAAAATGGGGCAGAGACTGAATGAAAGGCTGATCAGTGGCTGGCCCATCTTGAGATCCATCCCTTGGATAGGCACCAAACCCAGACATTATTACTGCCTTGTCTGGCCTCTGTGGGAGAGGATGTGGCTAATGGTGTAAAGCCTTGATTCCCAAGGGAAGAAGGATGATGGGGTATCCTCTCAGAGGCAAAGGAAAGGGGAGATAGGATGAAGAATTGTGAATGGGATATAAATAAATAAAATAATTAATAAAAATAGGAAAAAGGAAAGAAAAACTAAATCCTGAACTGGAAAGTGAAATTATTTTGTGTAAGTACTCTCAGCTGCATGTACATTGATAGCATGAAGAACCAATAAGCACTGGTAATGCTATGTGACCTAGCGTTAGGAGAAGCTACAAGCTGCAAAAGAGAAGGCATTATATTGGGAATAGGTGCACGAACAGGTCGAAGATCGTTGGAGATGTCCCACTGACCTTGGGGATTTCACATTGCTTATCTGGAGTCCCGGTCTCTATGTTCTTTCCAGTCTCTGGTTTATAGGCTAACGCAGGTATACCTACAGTCCTAAGCACTCTGAATTATGGGCATATCTTCTAGCTTGCAGAGCTAGCCACATCTGCCTCTAGAAATGTTTGCAACTATTTGTAACTTGCGGCATAACGGGGCCTAGGGTACACATTTATTTGAGACCCTTCAATGCTCCTTTGCACACGTCTACTCTCTGCTTTTCTTTGCGATGATAAATACCAGGGTGAAAAGTGACGGGATAAAAGGGCTCGTTTTAGTTTACACTGTGATTTGACATCCCAACAATGAGGGAAGTCAAGACAAGAATTCAAGGCCGAAATATATATATGAGTCACAAATATTGCATCTTTATGGATTCCTTACCTTGATGGTCCTCTTTCTGTTTCATAAACGGTGTAGCTCAGTATGAGTGTTAATGCTGTGCCTAGATTGCAAAAACCCCAAAGAAACCTCCAGGAACCACAACTCTGATGCAAACACATGAGCGTCTTTATTCAAGCTCCCAAGCTTGGGCCACAAACCTTCCTGATATAAAACAATAGGAAAGCGAACCCCAGATCCAGAAAAAGGGGATTTGTAAAGGAAAAAACTGCAAATGGGGGGTTTCCAAGCCTTGGCATTACATGAGAAGGTAAGGGAATGTTGGTATTCAAGCTAATTGGTTTACAGCACCTGGTTAAACCACAAAGAGGAGCGTGCATCAAAAAAGGAGCATCTTGACCCGGGAAAGATTTATTTTCGTAGCCCACTCTGTTGTTATCAGCCAGCTGCAGCTGCTGTGTCTATTTTACAACTGCCAGGGACATTTCGTGATTTTTCTTTCCTCAGGCCTCAAGGATGGGGCCGTGTGTCTCTAAGGGCAAGTTAACATAGAGTGGAGTCTTAAAGGCAAAATGGAGTTTATTCTCCGACCTCAGTCCCTTCATTAGTTTCTTCTTTCTCTTGTCAACTTTCACAGTATTTTCAAGTAGCATGGACGGTAGGTTTCAAGAAAGGAGCTTTCAGGTCAGGTACAATCCAGCTCAGGAATTCATGCCTAGGGAACTGAGTGTCACTTTAACTCTGTCCTCTGAAGGCTGTCATTCTCATTCTGTCCCTGACATTTTGTGTTGCAGAGTGAGCAGTACTTAAGATAGAAGGGAAGGTACTGTAGAAAATGGATCGAAACAAAGCACTTAGTATTTCTGTGCTCCTAGAAGAAGGCAAATAATAGTACTTACCTGCATTCATTGATCTTTTGCATTAAGTCCATTTACATAAACCTACAAATTCTGTGACTGGCTGCGTCAATTTGTGTCCAAGTATTAGTATGGGAAGATAAAGGCATTTAAATGGATAATGGAAGGTATGTGATTTCAAGGAAAAAATGTATCATTGTGAAAAAGCAGATGTAGATTCAGTTCAGCAACTGACTCCCTGTTAGGATTGTCATTATACTGTTCTATACTACATTATTCTGAGCTATAAATGTGATGATAGAATCCTGTTTCCTTAGATTATATGATGTTGTGAGCATCACATGAAATAATGATTTTGGTTTAAAAAACAAAAACCTTTGAAGAGTCTGCACTTAAATTGAAGGTGATAGTATTACTATCAGAAGATCTTGAAGCCATTGGCATATTTATTATAATACATTCTTTTTTCCTGCATTGAAAGTGGCAGGAATAATTTATCAAGATTTGCGCTTTTACAAAACACTCGATGAAGACAAGAGTGGAAGTTTCTAAAGCAAAGAGGATTTCATTAGGCTGCTTAATGTGAGTATTTATAGCCAAATTGTTTCCCAATTGACTCTGCAATACTCATTTGTGATTCATAATTCTTGGTGAATAATTGCAATTATCATATGCTTAATGACATAATAATTCCCTCTCTCGTCTCTCTTTCCTTTTAGGCAAACCCTAGCAGTCAGTAGTGTGAGCATCAAAAATAACCAATCTTGCAGAGAGTTGAATGCCTATATAAACCAAAATACAAACCCCAGGACATGAGTAAAAGTTCCAAGAATGAAGCAGGTTAGTACACACAAATTTATCTGTGAATTATCGTCCTTCTTTCAGGTGAGTATAAAAACCAAGATTTGTGTGCTGTCTGTTTGTGTGTATACATTAGATACATGTGAGTGTCTCCTAGGGAAGCCCTAAATAGGGGCTGGGGAGGACAGCTCAGTGGGTAAAGTGCTTGCCTTGCAAACACAAGGGCCTGAGTTTGATCTTCAGAAGTCAGGCATAATGTCATTCACTAAGAATCCCAGAAATATGGAGGAAGAGACAGACAGGTGTCTATCCAGCCTAGTGAGCGAGCTGCAGGCTATTGAGAGACCCTGTCTTAAATAGAAGCTGAACAACATTCCAGCAGAAAATACCAAAGCCAGAAGTTATAATCTGTCTTCTTACACATTATAAATATTACAAGCAAATAGAGTCAATACATGCCACTTTAAAGAAAGTTCTGTTTTCTTTGACTTCTGTGGAGGTAACCCATAATGTAGACCCAGATTCTCACGATTAGCCAATAGGAACCATGCATGAGTACCACAGATAGGGACTACAAACATGATCTCCATAGAGCATCACTGAGTATATTTAGGTAAGACACACTCTTAGAGTTTATTCAATGTGGTTAGTGTAGCCTGTGGTTGGACTCATTCTGATCCTCTGCAAAATTAAAGCTCCAATCGGTACTAACATTTCATGGCACTAAGCACAATGTCTTCAACTTTAAAATGGCGGTAGCTCAACTATCCTTTTTGTAGGTTATTTGAAAGATTAAATAAAATGAATGCCATTGAGCACTTTCCCCACTGGTCACATTGCCAACAAACAATGCTTCATCCATCTTTCCACATCTCTTCAGTCTCATATGTTCATAGACAAGAGGGAGTGTCTCTCAACCCTTTATCCTCTCCCAGGTAAGAAAAGAATTGGAGCCAACATTTCCAGTTACTCTTTTCACCTTTTTCTCTAGAGGAGAGTATAAGTGCTTACCGAATGGAACCGTACTGTCAGTAAATGACACATTAGAGGGGCTCTTTACATTGTCTCACTGAGGTCTCTTAGTATATGCCTAAAGCCCCACAAAGGTTGACAATAGAAAGTTCTAGTTTCCTTTCTGTCTGGGAGAGAGAGGCTAAACAGGGTTGATACTGTGCTGTTTATTTTTGACTGTAAGAGAGAGAATGATAAAGCTTGTCTTAGCATTGGTACAAAGCCACGTTCTTCAACTTCAGTTTATTTAAGACTAGTCCTTCAGTCATCCTGATGTATGGCAAAGAATAGATATGAGTGAACATTCTTGAACACATTGTCCTTCACCCTCACCTTCTCCAAAACACTTTTATTGAGGTGAGGCAAGTTAGTTGTTCTGTACAGAAAGATCCATATGTAGTAGTTCATGGACAAACAGATCCTGTTCTTTGTCTTTACCTACAAGCTCATGGGTGAAATCCAATGTAAGGAAATTTTGATACTGTTGCCCCTGAGATTCTCTCAGACTGTTTCATAAAACAAAGTGATGAACAATGAAGAATTTGGTGTTTCTCTAAGGCAAAAGTTGATCAGAAGATTTCTGTCTTTGTAGATAGGACCATTATTAATTTGGGCTACAATAGCTGATGCCATGGAGATTATACAGAAATTGGATATTGAGGAACTTGATTTAAAGTATTAAATAATGTAAATCAAAATAAACAAACATAAAAACATAACCAGAAACAATAGATGGATCTGGGTTCAAGATCTCACTTTAAGGACCTAACAACCACAGAACTCACTCAGCCGAAATACACCTAACGTGTGTTGTACGTGAGCGAACAAAGGAGTAACAATGAACAGAGAAATTGACTATCTAATAAGTGTGCACAGCTCTTTGAAGCAGTCACTGAGGTATCATTTAATTTGGCTAATGACTAGAGAGACATACGGGTATGTTTGGAGACAGATTTTTTCCTCTCCCTCTGTAATTTCTCTGCTGGGATGCATTCTCTAGCACCATGTGATTGTTGGGTGATCTTATCTAAGATTCAGTGTATTCATGGATTTAGGATTTTAGGAGGAAAAAGATGATGTAAACTTCATTTTCTAGAAATGCAACACAAGCCTGTAGACAGGGGTTTATCCCAGACTCTGTCCTTCACTCCTTGTTCTCTCCTTCTTAATACACCGACTTACTGTCTTCACAGATCAGCTATGTATAGCAATACTTAAAACAACCAGAAAACAGCTTCCTTATTTGCATTTGATACCTTCTGAGAAAGGAAAGGTCAGGTTTCTCCAATGCTGTATCCTGGGGGGAAAAAAGTCACATTCCAGGGCAGCCCTCATGCTCAGAGAAGTTGGCCAACACAAAAAGACTTCACATTTCTTATATGCTTTTATATTTGTTTTGATGGCTTTTTGAAGGGAGGAAGAGGAGGAGGAAGGAGGTAGGGGGGAGAGAGAGAGAGAGAGAATGAAATTGGATGGATAGGAAGGGGACAGTTTCTAGGAGGAGTTAAGGAGAGGGAGAATAATATGATAAAATATATTGTATAGACTTTTAAAATCACAAATATCCTGGTTATCAAAAAATAAATTATTCTAGCTACATATATAAGGAACTTGCCAAGAAAAATCACTCAGCACCAATTAAAGAGGGTCAAAGTAATTGAGAACCCAAGTTAAACTTTTAGGTACACAACTCACTGGTGTTCTAAAAATGTCCCCATAATATAGACTGTGTGGAAGCACACTACTTGGAATATTGTATGTTCTCATTAAAAAAAATAGGGAAACATCGGACCTTTACCTTATAGTATAGCCAAGATAATTTCAGAGTTGAGGAGAGGTTTAATTGTACTCCCCGAAATGGTAAAACTTCCAAAGGAAAACTTTTATGAAAAAGTTGTTGACATTAGTTTTGGAAATGAGTTTTCTTTTTGTGCCACCAAGGAACAAAAGAAAATATAGAAAGATGATATCAAACTAAAAATCTTCTTCATGGCGAAGAGACACTCAGTGAAGAGACCGACCGTCTATGGAAAAGGAGGCATTGTCAAAATCATGTGAGTGATAGGAAGTTAACTTCCAAATATATATTAGGAAATTCCACCACACAATAGCAGTACATGCATATGACCCTACTCAAAAGACATAAAGGAGTTGAACAGACGTTTTCCAAAGATCACATTTGCAAAACAAAACTGTAGAGGTCCCTAGAAGTATTCCTCATAACTACCAGAAGTCTAATCAATTTTAATCCTTCCTCCTAAGTATTCAGGTTTGAATCATGTTTTAAAATTGTATCTGCATCATTTCCTAAAGGACAAAATATCTTAAGGTTAGTATGTTTTTTAGTTGAATGGGAGTGAATATTGTATCTTGGTGGTCTTTATAGTGCAACAATTACTCTCGATGCTTCAATGTGCTCTTTTAAATCCTGACCTGATGACAAAGGCCTGTGCTCCTGGCTCCTTAGGAGCTTGGGGCAGAAATATCCGAAGCTCTTGGCCTGCATGGGAACATTACCTACTGCCTGGTTAAGTAGCTTAGTGAGATCCTATCCCTACACCACCACCAACAACAATAAAATAATAAGTGCCGTGCATATATTTCAGTGATAGGACATTTGCTTTACATGTATTGAAGCCCTAGGTTCAGTCTTAAGTTTCACTAAAAAAAAAAAAAAACAAAAAAAAAAAAAAACCAAAAGATCCTTCCCATGTCACTTAGCATGTTTGATACTCTGTCAATCACTGCACGTTTCCCATGATTATTATTACATTTTCAGTTTTCAGAATATACTTAGGTGGAATTAGTCAGTGTGTGTTCACTTGAAATTGTCATTTTTTATGTTTTTACTCAGCATGTGTTTGGAATGTTCGTTTCTTTTTATTGATGAATAGTCTTTGATGTAATGCTGGTCACACAGTACTGCAGATTACATGGATGGTAGTTTATTTATGAGGCCTTGTACATTTGCGGTCCAGTGGCTGGCATTGGATGCCTTCCTTAAGCAGTGTTTAGTTTATGTTTTGAGGCAGCCCTTCTAACTTGAACCTAGAGCCTTCAGGTGGGCTAGCCTGCTCCTTGAATCATGGTCTCTACTCTCACATGTTGGTATTGCAAGCAAGGCCATCATGCCAACTGGTGTAAGGATCTCCACTTGGTCCTCAGACCTGTTGACAGCTTTATGGGCTGAGCCTTCACCCTAGTCCCATCCGCACCTTATTAACATGACTTTTAGCCTAGCAAAATAAGAGTTTTAATGTTCGCTTCAATCTCAAATTAACTGTTTTTATTTTATGGATTGAATTTTGGTTGTCATATCTATGATTCCTTCAAACTCTCTACAGCTTGGAGATTTTTCTCATATATCATATTAAAAAACAATAAGTTTGCATTTAGTTCTGTAATATATTTGAGTTAAGTTTTATATAAAACATGGGTTTGGGAATAAGTAACTGTTGTGGTCATTATTATTCTAGCCCATGAATATTAATTATTCTTATCAAAATTTGATGAAGCCTAACCTCTATTGACTTGTCTCATACCCATGTCAAACATGAGAAAGTCATACTTTGTGGTAATATTCTTTTAGTTCTCTAATCTGAGCAAAAACATATATGCTCAGTTTCCAAAACGTACATGTTCTATTCATTATTGCTTCTAAATAACTAGCCTTTAAAAACAAACAAGATGCTCCCCATTAAATTTCATTTTAATTATTTATTTATATCCTTATCTATTAGAGACAGGATCAAGTTATATAAGTCAAGATACCTTCAAACTGACAATGTAGGCCAGGCTGACCTCCAATGTACAATATTACCTCAACCTTCAGTGTAGAGATTTCAGGTTTGAACCACTATGCTTGCAGCTTTTATAATTTTCCTGGTATTATTTTAGCTGTTATGAATTATTGTCAACATTATGCAATTTGCATATGTATATCATAGATGAAAAATTATTTGGAAAACACACAATATAAAGCACAAGGAAAAGACTGATGTTGTTTGCACATTAAAATCAAAAATGTGACAAAAACTACAAATAAGTTTTTAAGACTTACTGATTAGGCAAAAGTATTTATATTAGCATATTAATAACAAAAATTAATATGTATTTCACACGTGTTATCACAACCAATAAATATATGAAAATATCTTCCCCACTTATTAAAATAAATACAAATTAGATCCATAGACATGAAGATTTTCACAATTGTCAAACTACCAAAGTTTTAAATCTGATAATATGTAAATATTGATGAGGCCAGTGTAGCCCAGTATGCACAGATTATGAAGATTCCTCAAACAGAAGCTACTTTGAAGAGAATCTTTCATAAAGTTAAAGGCATGCTTATCCAAAATGCCATCAATCCAATCCAGGCTGTGGTCTCCAGTGAAACAAACATATAACACTTAGGCTAATGAAGACTTGTATGGAAATACTCAGAGCATTACTGCTTCTAATTATTTTTTTAATTGAAAATAACCACACGAGAGTGGATGTTCACACTTGAAATATGCATACACCATGGTATATATAGTTCCTGAGATAGATGAGATGCAGAGATAAATATAACATCAACATTTGATGTTAAAGCTATGTTGCTGAAGATTGCATGTTGAAATAGGATACAATAAAAATATTACTTAAAATTCATACCACGTGTCCATAAATTCATGTGTCTAATACTCACAATCCTGAACCTCCTCCTCATACCCTTCTGGTTAAATATTTATCAATGTTATTGACTTTTTCTCCAAAAGCTGGCGTTTAATGCTTGTAATTTTTCCATTTTTATGTGCTTTATCTCTCTTACCTTTACTTCGGTTGTTACAGGAATGGTTCTTCTCTTGCTTTGGGATTTCTTTTCTCTTCTTAACTCCTTCCGTGAAGTGAAAATTCCTCAGCTTGCTGCTGTATTTGATTGACTATGCTTGTATGCCGTAGGCATTGAAGGCTAACAATGCTACTTTGACTACTGTTTAATGGTATTCCATCAACCTGGATATGCTGTCTTTTCAATTTTATCCTGTTTAAAAATACAGTTATTTATTTTTCTTTGATTCACACTCAATGCCTACTGTCATAATCTACACACATGACAAGTCTATCCAATGTCTGTTTGGTTGCTAGTTTGAGATGAAAGGTCATGTCAGAAGACCTTGGTCATCTACTGCTGAGTGCAGAGCTAGGAGACATTAGCTGACTGGACATACACCCATGTATCCACTGCCTATATAGGGGACCTGGTATAGCAAATGGGGAATTCAAATTCCTAGCCCAGCATGTCCTAGCTCTTATAGTAAGAATAGAGTTGGTCATGATATTGGCAGACTATGAACCAATAAGAGATTTAATTTGCTGAAGATAGTTAATAGTTTTAAAAATCTTCTCATGGAGAACTTTCCTTTTGATGTAGATACAGTTTCTATTTGAAACTATTTCAAACTACTTCAAACTATTGTCATTAGCCTTAAGAGTCTTCTTTTATACTTCTGAGGTATAGATCTACCATTAATGAATTCTCTAAGATTTTGAGTATCATAGTTTTCTATCTACGTTCACTTTTGAAACTTTGTTCCTGCATTCTGTTTTCCTTCCTATGAATAAAAATGGTGTAGAGAAAGTTTGATGATTTGGGGGGATGTTTTTTTTAACTTGAGTTGAGGACAGGACAAATTTAGACCCGTTCTTCCTTCATGTTTGTCCAGTACACTCTGAGTACTCTCACACTCATCCTTCATGGACTCTGAGATGTCTCCTGCTGTGCACAGCTCCAGTGTCCAATGTGAACTCACACACTTCTCTGCCTGCTCTTTGGTGGTTGTTTGTCACTTGGCATTGAGTAGCTTCATCGTAGGTGTTCTCTGAAGAGCTGAAACTTGAAGGGAAGAGCTCTGTATGGTTTTAGGACACTGCTTTCTGTTCATTAAACTTTTACCGAGTAGTCTTCCTTATGTTTCTAATTCTGCTAATGTCCTAGGAAACCCACAGTCCATCCTAAACTCAAGACCAATTGCCTGCACCTGTTTCCTGTTCTGGCTGAAGCTGGTAGCCATGATTAGTCTTACTTTACTTATTGTTTTATTCTTTGGACATCTTTGCTCTGTACTGGGCTCTCAAATTCTTAAAAGTATTTTTTTAATATGTTTTACAAGTTTTATTATTTAGCTAATGCAATTGAGTAAAACTAATCCTGATATTTTTCTGTTTGCTGGAAGACATAGTTAAGTTTTAATAACAATCATATATATATACTTAATTTTTAATATTTATTTTAATTATGTATGTGCATATCTTTGTGCTCATAAATGCATATGAATGTAGGCATCGAAAGAATTCATATGTGTCAGATAACGGGCTGGTGTTATATAGTAAATAGGTTGTAAGCCAGTGGACTTGGCTCCTGGGGACTGAATTTGGGACCTCTTCATAATCTCTGAGGCATCCTTTCATCCCCAAGTCTTTAAGGGTCCAAGTGTCTAGTTGTTTCATAGTTCTTGTTTAATTATGAATAATAACTTGTTCTCTTGCATTCTTGTGCCTGTATATACAGTATACTAATAACTCCCAAGTCTCTTTAGTATTTCCACTGCATTCTTGTTACTGGTGTAAGCATGATTATTAATGCTCGTGTGTTATCTTTGTATGTGACTAACTAAACAAAACTTTTATTTTTACATTGTATATTAAAGTTTGTGCACTACATAGGGTGATAGTAGCACTAATTTACTTATTTCCCCAAATCTTATTTCATACGATTGGACATAATATTTTCTCCAGACTATAAGAAACTCCTTTTAAAATAATGTAGGATTTTACTCTATGTTACTAAGAATGAGTGAATCTCATCAGGATATTTGTAACTGTTTGGATTATCATTTGCCTTTCTTTAATCATTCTGCTTGAATTATAATAATAGTTTTTCTCATAGGGAACTATATTCTCAGTAAAACCCTATTTATAATTAGTAATTATTATAAAATATGATTAGACTCAAGCTTAGAGTATTTTCATACATTTATATTGGTCTCTATGTCTCAACTCAGAATGTGTAGTCAAAAAATTTGTGAATTTGCTTTCAAAGCAAAACACTTTTATTTTGTGTTGTGTTTTGATGATAATTTTTAATTATGTATATTTAAGCATAATCTTATAGCTTTGTTTAACCACTTGCTTCAGAGTCCACTATTCTAGTTTTCCTTATATTAAGATGCAATTCGCACCAAGAATAAATAAAAAAATGACAAGGAATATAGAGAATGATGAGTTAAAAGAGTGAAAGAGGGCTGGAGAGATGGCTCAGGCGTTAAAGGCTAGGCTCACAACCAAAAAATATAAAAGAGTGAAAGAACCAAGTCGTCTTCTTATTTAAAGATTTATTTGCTTGTGTAATTTTTAATTATCTGTATGTGTGTGGTCTATTTGGGGGTATATGGATGTGTGTGAAATGTTTTGAGAGGCCAAAAGAAGGCATAGGGTCCCCTGTGGCTGGAGTTACAGGCAATTGTGATATTCTTGATATGAGTGGTGGGAATTAAACTGTGGTTCTCAAGTGAGTAGATTTTAATATCATCCCTAATACCAATGTAAATATCTGTCCTTATACCCACTGATAAGTATAATCCTCACTTTTCATCAGGAAAAGTTCTCTTTGTTGCAGACAGAGACCGTTACAGAAAGCTACAGCAAATCAAAAGGCAGAGTTGTGGAACCCATTTATTTCAACCGGATGTATCTATGAAGTAGTCCCACATCTATGACTTAGAAAGCATTGCAGAAAGATAAGGGTCACAGGATTGGGGACCTTGCTGTGAGACTGTATCTCTTAGTAAAGTCAGAAGCTACCGTCAGAAAGGTTCACTCTCATGACTGCTTAACCAGGAGCTGAACAAGTAACAATGGCTGTGGCAAAGTGAATGGAGCAAAGCCCACGAGGTCTCAAACTCTATACAACACGCTATAAGCAACTAAGGAATGCTGACAGTAGGAGAAATAGTCTCCCCCAGGGAAAAGCACACCAGTTGGTTATCCAAAAACAAATGGTCGACCCTAAAAGCATAGATACAAGAGACATGTAGACTGAGCAGGTTGTATTTAGGAGTATGTATGTATGTATGTATGTATGTATGTATGTATGTATGATGTATGTATGTATGATGTATGTATATACCTATTCATATATGTAATAACAACAAAACAGAGGCCATGGATTTGAAAGAGAACAAGAAGGGTTTGCAGGAAGGAAGGGGGAGATGCAATTTTATTATAATATATAAAGAAAAGAAAACATCAATTTGGGCCAGCCTAGCGTGTGCTAAGGAAATTAAACTCTCATTATTACACAGACTTCTCGGGTCACACCCCAAAATTCCCTATGGTGTAATTAATATCGTCTGCAGAACATACACAGTGTTACTAATTTCTAAAAGTCTTGTCTCATATCTAATTTCCCCTTTATTTTTTTACTATATTAAATAACAGTAGTTATTAAAATTGCCTATGATTTCGATTCCAATTGACTCTATTATTTCATTATTAACTGTGACATTTGTCAGGGTTAAATAGCAGGTAATGTAGGAAAGTCATTTCTGGATCAAAAGCCCTTGTTCCTTCTGCCACATCTTGGCCTCCCTTTTGATTTAATGAACCAGAATCATAAAGTTGAGGCTTGAAGAGCAGTATTAAACTATGAGAAACATTACAAAAATTTTAATGTTATCTAACAATGAGAAGCAGAGACACAAATTTTGGTGGCATATAGCAATTTTCACTAATAATATAGTTATAAGTAAGCACTGGAGATTTTGTGCACACCTATTCTAGCAATAAAAGGCAGAATAGCCATCTAATAACATGCTTTCATCCTGCCACAATGCTAATTTATTTTAAGTGAACTGGGTATATTTACATAATTATCTGGCACTTGATTAAAATTAGTGTTTGAAGAATGTACTGTTCTTCATTAGTAAAGGTTTTGGAAAACTATGAATTCTGATGATGAGCAATTAGTAAACCAAATTTTAAAATAGTAATAATACTTTTAAAACACATTCATCAGAATGGGTATACTTATCAGTTATTTTAAACCTCAAAACAGAAAAAAAATAGATCTTTTTCTATCAAATACTACAGTATTCGCCTAAATTAATGTTATAATTCAAAACATGTGGTAGGTGCATCCGTCCTTCTTAGAAGGGGGAACAAAATACTCACAGAAGGAAATACAGGGACAATGACCAAGGAGAGGCCACCTAGAGACTGCCCCACCTTAGGATCAAACCCATTTGCAGCCACCAAACCCAGTCACTATTGCTGATGCCAAGAAATGCTTGCTGACAGGAACCTGACATGGATGTCTCCCGAGAGGCTCTGCCAGAGTCTTACTGATACAGATTAAGATGCTTATAGCTCACCATCAGACTGAGAATGGCATCCCCAATAGAGAAGTTAGAGAAAGGACTGAAGGAGCTGAAGGGGTTTGCAACCCCATAGGAAGAACAACAATATCAATGGACCAGAACCCCTAGGGTTCCCAGTGACTAAAGCACCAACCAAAGAATACACATGGAGGGACCTGTGGCTCCAGCTGCATGTGTAGCAGAGGATGGCCTTCCTTTGCTTCAGTAGGAGGAGAATCCTTTGGTTCTCTGAAGGCTTTTTTCCCCAGTGAAGGGGCTTGCCAGGGTGTTGAAGTAGGAATGGGTGAGTGGGAGGGGGAGCATCCTCATAGAAGAAGGAGGGGGTGGTGGAAGGGGATGTAACTGGGAAAGGGGATAACATTTGAAATGTAAATACATAAACTACGCAATAAAAGATAAAGAAAAAACACCCTACTTTTATATGGTTTGTTTAAAGTTCATGGTTGAACTTTTATGTGAGTTTTAACTAATGGTGCTTTTAAATTTAGTTTAAATGTCTCTCTCTCTCTCTCTCTCTCTCTCTCTCTCTCTCTCTCTCTCTCTCTCTCTCTCTCTCCATAATGTCTGGATGTGACTTTCTGTACCTGTTCCTATTTACTGTTGGATGAAGCCTCCCTGATGACGACTGGGCAAGGCACCAATTTATAAGTATAGAAGGATAACATTAGGAATCATAACACTGAATTTTTTTATTCTACCGTAGATCTCTGGGGTATCCAGTCTTAAGTCCCTAGCATCTAGACAGTTTAGGAAATAGGCTCCTTCTCAAGGCGTGAACCTTAATTTAAACCAGACACTGGCCACTTCCACAAGTTCTGTATCATTTTGCTTCAGCACATCTTGCAGGCATGGCAATTTGTAGTCAAGGGTTTTGTGGCCAAATTGATATACAGAGTCTCTTTCCATAGCCCACAGAACCTTCTAAGCCAATGAGACTAGGTAATTCTTAATATACTTTTCCCCTTTTATTTGGAGTTACTCAATTACTTTTGTTTTTATTTTAAAATATAATGAATATCACTATTATTTACTTTAATTCTTAAAACATCTATGTCTTTTGATAAACATGTAAATATGTATACTTAATTATGCATGAATACAATAAATCAATGCTCACCTAACACTAAATAATAATTATTTTCTCTTGTTCTGGGCTAAGTTACCTTAATACTTAGGTATGTAGTACAATTGTGTTCATGTGTACTTCCAGGAGAAATGAAGGAGGCAGAAGCATGTAGATATGGAATACTGTTACTGATTAGGGGGGAAAAGAAGAATTCATAAACATGCCTTAGGGAAAAAAATCTATGAATCCTTCATGTATTTAGTTCACAGAAATATTCTCAAGTATTTGCTAAATCTAAATCTGTGTTTTATAGAAGGTCACAAATTGCTTTAGATTTATATCTGCTAACCAAGAAATTAATAAGTGAACAACTGTTGATTTTTATTGGCCAAGAATAGAAGAGTAATAACAAATCTATGTGCAAAAGATATGTTTTTTCTACAAATCAGTATCTATAATTACGAAACAAGTTTGACAACATATACACACAAATGATATATATGCATATATATGTAAATGTCAGTGTATGACATAATCAGAATGCCAAAATATCTATTTGTGTTTTTCTTCAACAAATTAAATATTGTAAACCGATCTACAAGTCCTGAGTGCCACAAGAATACTAGACAATCAAACTCAAAAGTTCGATTAGGAAAAGAAATCAGTCTCTTAGCTGTTATACAACTTGGACTCCATCTTTCCACATTTGTAAGCTTGTATGAAATTTGAGAAAACTCTTTAAATAAAAACAAGGAAAGTGTTTGGGTAGTGTGTTTTTATAATCTTTTGTTTTTAGTTCTGACTATCATGGGACCTGAGGTAATAAGACTGTGCCCCACAGGGTCCCATAAATGGAACTTAAAAATACATTTTTATGATTGTTACTGACAAGGCAAAAACTGAGCTGGCTTCTAATTATCTTCAGGAATATTTGCACCTGTAAGTAATTCTCATATAAGCGCTAAACCAGCCTTGTTAATTAGACTGTTAATCATAGAGGGAGCAGGGTTCAGACAGCCAGGAGGGTCATCTGTGGTTCTAATTGTTTGTCTGTGGAGAGTAACCTGCAAACATTTTAGGAATCTGTAAGTTTAGTTGAAATAAATTGATCAACTTTTGTCCCTCTGTGCTGGTAATGTCAACTCCTAAAAGTGTGCCTTTCATAAAAGAGGCACTAGATGTGCATTCACAAACAGTTTAGTTTATTGGTGCCGACAATAGGAGCAGTCTGAGTCCTATTAGCAGGGCTGCTCTGGAGAGGGCTAAGGAAAACGACAAAAGTGGCCCTCCTGTTTTGGATGATGGAGAGGAAGTTTGCCTGTAAAAGCACTTGAGATTTGACTTTAGAACTGCTTCCCAGCGTCAGTCAGAATCATGAGATTCTGAGTCCAAGTTTCCTCTCTGCCTATGTGCTTGTACCTGTGTCATTCTGAGTGAATGCTGTCACTGCAAAGAAACTACTGCACTGTTCTTGGATACATTGCTTAACTTCAGTGGATTGTTAAACAATGCCTACAAATATGGAGACATCACTCTGTACCTCAGAAATATGCACAATTATCGTGTGCCAAGTAATCCAAACAAATGCTTAATAAAATGACCATAGTCGAATTCTCTTGATTCTTCTGTTTGGTTGCTTTTCTTATATCTATAGAAACTTTACCACAGAGAACTTGCGTGTGGTCAATTAGAGCGGTCCTCACTACCCTATGACTTCCATTCACCCTTGAATACATTTGAGATTGGAGTTTTTCACATGCAGGATTTTGGGGTTCCAAACCAGCCTAAAATTTTAACACTTTCAACATGATAAAGTGAAGATGTTTAAAAGGATACAATGACCTTGAACTTGTTTCAGTTAACCTTCTCATTATCTTACAAAGGAGACGAGGAACCAGAGAAGAGTAGTGATTCCTCCAAAGATTCAAAAGAGATCGTGTTCATAATAATGATATTCTCAATAAAAGGTCAAATTATGATTCATTTACATTTTCACTAATGCAAGGACATAATAACTTATCTTATGTTGTTCTCTACTGATAAGATATGAATATACATGATTTTATTTCTCTATTATGCAAAAGTTTAATTATTCATATTCCCTTAAGATATTTTTCAGGCCTTCTCAGAGTGAACATAAGTGAATACTTCTGTGTGCATGAGTTTGTGTGTGTGTGTGTGTGTGTGTGTGTGAGAGAGAGAGAGAGAGAGAGAGAGAGAGAGAGAGAGAGAGAGAGAGAGAGAGAGTGCATTTTCTTTATCTTAAGGGGACTGAAGCACATCTAAGAACTTGTAAAACTGAATTTCTGATTTTAGACAAACTCATGAAATATGGCATGTTTTCTGCCCTCCTACCAGTTGTTCCCTGATATCTTTCAGATAACAATGGCAGAATTAGCGCATCGTGTAACTCTGTCCATTCCTTTCTGTATGCACCAGTCTCTAGAGAGTGTTAACTGTGAAAGCCACACTGGAATATTTTGCTGAGTAGTTCCCTTTGCGATAGGCTCTACACTGTGATGTGCAGGATCCTCAAAGAAGGCTCCAATTCTGCCTAGTAATTCTCACCCCGAGGTCATCTTTCTTCACCAAGATGGAAGGAACAATCAATAAAAACTGGTAAGATAGCAGGCTAAGGTTGCCTGTGGCAAAAGTTGAAGGTCAACATTTAATTTGCTGAGAAAGCAGAAGAAACAATGCAAAGAAGAAAAAATTCTTTAGAGGTTATTAGTTTTTTTTTTCTAAGCATCAGTATTGGTACCCCTTTGAAGAGAAAGGAAAGAGAAAATGCAATGATAAAAGTCTGGAATACCCAAGACAAAAGGCAGGAAAATAGAATCAATCTCTCTCTCTCTCTCTCTCTCTCTCTCTCTCTCTCTCTCTCTCTCATATGTGTGGGGTGGTGCATGGCTATGTTCGTATTTTTTGATGCTGCTGTGCAATTTGACTCCTACTCTTGTCAGCAGTTGGAATGGGGGAGCCGTTCACTTGTTGGTTGCTTCCTATGGAATATTGAGATCAATTTATTGTGTAAGGAATTCATGCCACCATGATCATCATGATGTCAACTGTGCCTGCTTTTATGAGTCCATAATGGTTGCTACTGTGCTCTGTTGAGTTTCCCTCATAGGAGAGGGAGGGGGAAAGTCATTGCATCCAGCCACTTTTAGTAATTTGTATGAGGTTTAGCCCTATTTTTACTGCAGGGTGGGACCTCCATCTACATAGTTATGTGGAATCATAATATATGTGGGTAATGAATTTGTACTAGTCCTGACTTGCAGTTACCCATGGTCCTGTCACTAACTGCTTACCCACATTTTCTAAGTAAGCCCAACAAACCCAATAGTTGTGCAAAGTGAACTTCAGTGGAATCATGCTTCCTTTGCTATTGGGACCTTGGGGACAATGTGTAGATGTTGTTCACACACACCTAGCTCCAGGGGAGAAAGCATTTAGTGCCATCCTATAGAGTGATACAAACTGGGAAACTTAATCTTTAGTGAGAAAAATGAAAGAATGTGCCTGTTCCTCGCTTGCAACTGGACTGTGTTAAAATGATCAGTGGAGCTTCTGGATATATCTGGGGCTGCCCAAGGGGATGGAGAGCCCTAAAAGGTAAAAAAAGAACTATCTTCAGCAGTGGCAGAGGGGCTGCTGACTTTTCTGAAGCCAAACTGTTCCCAGCTAAAGGACAAAGTTTCCTGATAGAATCTTTGCACTGTGTCTTCTGCTCCAAATACAGTCTCCTTGGATGAAACAAGAAGTAAGGAGTAAGGAATCTGATCTTTGTGGCTCTGTATGGGGTGTAAAATAACTGCCCTAAAGGTCAACTTCCGAAAATCTTCAGTTGAGAAGAAATGATGCTGCCAGTGAAACGTTGGACCACTGGATCAGTCTCCTCTACGTGCTTTGCACTTGTAAACAAATCTCGCCAAGCATTCCAGTGTTCTTCAGAACTCACTTAGGTCATGTGTACCTCTTGTCCATATTTTGTTCTTATGTCAATATTGTATGGTATGTGTCAGTATTGTTGGTGGAGGATAAAATGAATTCATTCACATTCCTCTCTTTTCTCTTTTTCATTAATTTCTTCTATTTTCTCTCATTAATTATCTGATTGTTGTTGTTGTTTTGAGATAGGCCTGTGTCAGATAGGCTGGCCCCGAGTTCATCATCTTGCTGCCTCATGTGTCAGAGTGCTGGGACAGCAGAATCATGTGACTTTGCCCAGCAATGACATTCATTTTTTATAAAGGCTTTGGCTGCTATTGCCCTGATTTCTTTTGAACTGCTAATTCAGCCCAGAAATATATGACTCTGATACATGAGCAGAAAGTGACAGTAGGCTCAATGATTAGACAAAAATCAACACATTTCTTCTTCAAGTCATTTTAAGTTTTCAATAGACTAAGTTGTAGGTCTCTTGACATGACATCAGAAATTGCAAGCAAGCTTCTACATGCCTGTGTGAGGCAGGAAAGCACAGGGAACAACTTCACAACCTGAGACTTTGCTTAGTTTAGATTATGCAACATTCCTCCTTTAACATTAGCAACTTATGCCACACACCTGCCATTACCATAGGCAGACATCCCTCTCTGCAATCTTGATAGTGACCCATTTCTATTCAAACAGGTCTCCAGTTCATATGAAAATGAAAAAAATGATGAGCCTACTGGACTAGACTCATTTAGGGTGTGTTCTGAGTATGCAATGTCAGGAATATAGACAGCATATGGGTGTCTTTCTGTAACACCAGTATTCAATAGTAAATGACAAAAAATTCACATGGCTAAGTGGTCCCAAAGACAGCAACTTGTCATACAATTTTCCTACCTTAGCATCCTGGCCAAGGCATATGCAGTTTCTCCCATCCCAGTCTTAATTACTAATATTAGCTTTCATATCATACAGAATATCTCCATGGGGGTATTTGGTTTGTGGAGTGAATATAGGTTAAAGAGGGCATAGCAGAGTTCATGTTTGAATTGAGAAAGTTTGTATTGATTACAAAGTAATCACGCCAGTAGTGAGAAGAACCTGCTCCAGGAATTACTGAAGTCAGGGTTTCATAATGAAGATTTTTGAATCTGCTGCAAGGTGAAAAGCTAGATTCCAAGAGAGGGAAACAAGACAGTTTCAGGTCCATGTTGGCAAACAGATGGTTGTATAAGTTATTGAGTCGGCCATGCACACTGTGAACTGAGCCCCAGGAAACTCCAGGGACAGTTGGGGAAGACTCTACTTGTTAGTTATGGACATCTGCATGAAGAGTCATGTGATAGGTTGGGGTAACAGTGTTTGGTGCCCATCACTTTTGGGGGTCTAAATGAGGGAGTTATATACTTTTCTATGCCTCCTATGTCTGCTAAGCTCTTAGGTCTGATTTCTCTAATTTTAATTCACCTAAAGAGTTTTTGTACTGTTTCCCTTCTTACTCCAAGGAATAAGCCACTTAGGTCTGTTTTGGGCAAGATGCTCCTAGCATGGTACAGTTTGGTTGACCATTCAGGGACTGTAGCTTCCCCCACGCCAACAGAATTGAAAGCTGCTGTAAAAATAAAGTCTACTGCGCAAGGCCCTGGGTTCGGTCCCCAGCTCCGAAAAAAAAAAAAAAAAAAGAACAGAAAAATAAAGTCTTCTATGGTAAGGCACATGCTGAAAAGCCACTGTTCCATGTAGTGTGGGAAGACTTGCCGTATGGCATAGACTGATCTCTAAATATGGAACGTCTATAGGAAACATCCATTTATCAGTGACTAAAGTCAAGTGTCTAGTAGCAAATATTACATGTAGTAAATAAACCTTATATAATCTAAGTTTGTTAATGAAAACCATTAGTGGCATGCCTTGGAGAAACAATCCCCATACTCTGAATACTTGAAACATTACTGTCCCAAACATTAAAGGAAATCCCAAACATTACAGTCAATGTCTTGAACACTCTTTCACTCAGGGGCCGTGTACACAATTGAGGATGTTTGCTAATTCCATACCGTTGCAATGCTTTAAATACATTTGTTTAGTCTATTCTTAAGCTGTGTGAGCCTCTGTTTTAGTTCCTTAAATAAGAGGCCAAGAAGCTGGAAATACCTAGCTCGGACCCAAAGCATTGGCTGGCAACATAGGCAATGACAGCCTGACTTTGAGCTATCCCTGGAGTTCAGAAATCTGAAATTTTCCTCTTGACTTTTGAGGTTTCTTGTAAATAGATGATGCCTTCCCTATTGATGAAACATTTTAGGCATCAGGTCATTGCCTTCTATTCTTGAGTAATGTAAAAGCACTCTCAGTAAAAACAAGACACTTCTGTTTCATTTCCCACCTAGAGCTGGCTCTCATTGAGGCTGACAGGTTTCCCTGATTTCGCTTTTGAATTCAGGGAAAAGCTCTTTCTGTTATATCCGAGTGGCCCCACATTAGATATTTCATTTAAATCCAATTTATGAGCTACAACCATGCTTTTACTACAAATTTTCAGTCATCTCAGGGTCAGTGCCATTTCCAAGGAAGCCCCCCACAGTGTAAACATTGCAGTTTAAAGCACTGTCCTTTGCAACTCGCCAGGGTAGAAGAGTGAGCAAGTCCAGCAAAATTGGCATGATTATTTTTCCTGGCAGGCTTATCAGGGAGTAACCTATTCCACATTGCCAAGTCCCTAAAAAGTAAAACGTGAAGCATTTACAAACCTGGGGATTTGGCTCTGGTAAAATCTAAATGCACTGTCCTCTTGCACTGGACAAGAAGACTTCTGGAACTTATCAGCTCCTTTTGGTAAATTGTTAAGAAGGTTCCCTGATCAAAGACTGGGAATAGGTTCAGTGGGCAGAGCACATAGCTGGTATGGGGAAATGTAGTATGCAGTGATCAGACAATGTTTGGGCTCAGTCTAAGTACACACACACACACACACACACACACACACACACACACACACACACAACATATATATATATATATATGTATTAAATGTACCATAATTTTCTGCCTTCCCTCCTTGTTAATGCAGAAAGTTTCCTTTTATTCTGAAGAATTTATTTTATGTTTATAAAACCTGGGAGAGGGGAAGTGTTAACATTTTCTGTGAATAACAGATATTCGGTAAATATTTTGCTTAAAGTATCATTAAGTGATATACAAGTAAACTATTTTATTATACTCTGGTCATGCACAAGTGATCACTGAATCTCTACTAGTATTATCTAATAAGTCTGTGACTTATAAGTTATAAGTAACTTATTTGAGGTGAAAAATAATTTAACACAGGAAAAGAGGACTGCAACATGGTGGAGGAGATGATTTCTGGGCTGGACTATTTTTATTTGTTCACTATTGCGGGCATTTTTGCTCTGTATTCTATTTAACTGATAACACCATTGGCAGTTTGTCTGTCACCACCAAACCACCTTGAGATTTTTTTTCATCATTACTAGTTATCTTATTGATTTACATTTCATTACATTGCATTTCATTATGTCCTTTCCCAGTTTCCCCTCCACAAACCCCCATCCCTTCCCCATAACCTTGCTTCTAGGAGGGTGCTCCCCACCCACCCACCCACTCCTACATTAGTGCCCTAGCATTCCCCTACACTGGGTCATCGAGCCTCAACCCACACGGGCTCCCTTCCCATGGATGCCAGATAAGGCTATCCTCTGCTACATCTGCACGGGAGCCCAGGGTCACTCCATGTGGACTCTTTGGCTGGTGGTTTAGTCCTTGGGAGCTTTGAGGGGTCTGGTTGGTTGATATTGTTGTTCTTCCTATAGGGTTGCAAACCCCTTTAGCTCCTTAAGTCCTTCCCCTTACTCTTCCACTGCGGTTCCTGTGCTCAGTACGAAGGTTGGCTGTGTGCATCCCTGTCTGTATTGGTCAGGCTCTGGCAGAGCCTCTCAGGGGACAGCTATACCAGCCTCCTGTCAGCAAGCGCCTCTTGGCATCAGCAATAGTGTCTGGGTTTGGTGTCTGCAGACGGGATGGATCCCTAGGTGGGGCAGTCTCCGGATGCCCTTTCCTTCTGTCTCTGCTCCACTCTTTGTTCCTGCATTTCTTTTTGACAGGAACAATTCTGGATTAATATGTGAGAGATAGGTAGGTGGTCCCATCCTTCAGTGGAGAGTTTTTCTTTTTACGCTATCATTACCTTTGTGATTATTCCATGTGGCCTGACCTTTACAACCGTCCTAGCCATGTCCTTTTTTCTAACTCTTCTAGATGAAGTGTCCTTGACACTTTTCAATAGTCTTCGCCATCCCCAGCCCTTTAGAGGTAGTTCCGGCACTGTAGCTGGGACAGTGTCCATAAGGCACTGCCATGCCTATGGCATCTTAGAATGTAGTTAGGAGAATACATAAAGTACAAAATAAAACCCAATAGAACCAGTGCATTTACACCATGTGCCTGAGTAAGCAGTTCAGCACTATAAATGCTAACAAGAGATCCGCCACTTAAGCTTTATGGCCCAGTGCATTTTGAAAATACAGAATTAAGATGCTTGGCTTTGGATGAGGTATGGAAAAGATCTGGGGGAAACCTGTTTTAATAACAACAGGCAGCATACAGCATCTGAGATGAGGCCCCCAACACATATACAATAGAGGACTTCCGGGTCTGGGTTCAGTCAGAGAAGATGCACCTAACCCTTAAGAGGCCCCAGGGAGAAGAGAGATCTGATGGGGTCGAGACAGAGGTGGGGAGGAGGTATGGGATGTGGAACAGTCAGAGAGTGGGTAAAATTTGAGTATAAAAAAAGAGATTAAATAAAATTTAAAAAATCCAGCTTATTACAGTGAACAATAAGCAGATCTGTGTGGATTATCTTGACAGTCCTCTGCCTCATAAAGCCTCTGATGTCCCTCTGACATTATTCAACAACCCTCTTCCTTATACAACAGGCTTTTCCTGTTCCTGTCACAGACTTTCTATCTAGTTCCTCCTCCCACACATCTATGCTGTAGGTCAGAGCCTGTTTGTGTAGGTCCTGATCTTCTTTACTCCATGGCTGGTCTCCATAGACACCAGCCATCTAGCTCAGTCTAGCTAGTAAGGGATAGAAGACCATTGTCATATAATAAAGAGAGTATACAGTGGAGTGAGTCTTCCTCCATACTCTTTTCGCTGGTCAATGCCTTGTCAATGGCTCAGTCTTCTTTCGGGCCCTCAGCTTCCATCAGTTGGCCTCCTTTCTGGGTTTGATGGCACTTTCTGCCTTTTAGGATATGAATACTGACAGACTTAGATAAATTATTCAACTATAGCTGTTCAAGAATCATCAGAGTACTTAGCAAGTCTATAGCACCCTGCCTAAAGCGAAGCCAACACTGTTATAGAAAGCATTCTAATACTTGAGGATTTGTGAAGTACTGAGGTGATATTTTTAATTTTAGTTAAGTTACAAAAGATTGTATTTTAGGAGCACAACCTCAAATCAGTAGGTTCATATATGACAGTCATTTCTTTTTAAATTTAAATTTATTTTAACTTGTAAATAATGCATGGAATTGTGTGTTTCATGCATTATTTTGGGACCATGCGGTTGAATAACATTTTTGAACATATAGCATATTGTTGCAGTAAAAAAGGCGTGATCGGTTCCCGCATTTACCACTCCGCACTTCTCTTCCAGGCCCTCTCTGGCCCTGGTGGTCGCTCTCTTATTAGTTCCCGCTCTGTTGGGCCATAGGAAATAGCATTAATTTATCTCAACATCTCCACGCTGGTCCCCAAGGTATTTTCTGACTTGGGTAGTCTTCAAGCCATTCCAGCATGACACCTTGCCTCTCTGGTCTCTAGTGTTAATTCTGGCACCCGTGCGGCCAAATGGAATTAACCATAATTTATCTCTGATTAGTATCTCTCCTGGTGGCTCTCTGCTAGCTGTGAACTCTCTGGTTCCAGCTACCGGGAAAAATCAGGGCTCTAGAAGTCCAGCCTGGGCTGGTCTATCGCAGATCCCTGCCAGGGACTCTGCTCACACTCCCAACAACCCAATGAAACCATGACTCAATGAACTGTAATTTATCAACCAGATTTATATATTAAGTTCTCAATCCACAATACATCCCCACAGTGAACTCACAACCAATTGATAAGAATATAAACCGTCCACTTAGATAAGATAAATTTGCCTACAGAAATCCATTTCAACTACTTTGGCAATTCAAGACCACCTTGATCTGTCATCCAACTCTGTCTTAACCATGATTCTCTTCTCCTTCCCCTTCTCTCCTACCTTACAAAAGTTTTGTCCCCACCTCATTTTTTACTGTCCAATCATGGACTTGACCTAACTAGTCCCAGCCCTCACCTGCATATAGACATCAACCTACAGCATATTATCATTTTTCTCTATTGCTGAACAGTATAGTGCATTGAATGTTTTACTATTTCCTAATGATAACTGATAGTAGTCATTGATCAAACTGTTCGCATCTTTACCTCCTCCCTTTTCTTACCAGCCACTGATAAAACCCTTCTACTTTCAGTTTCCATGTAATCAATTAAATATGAGTAAGACCAAACAGCTATTTGAAGTGGAAATTTCTGGTTTCTTTGGAGACTCAGTCATGTCATGTGATGTTTTTCTGGAAGGCGTCTGACAAGATGGCATTTTGCTGGAGCAGACACTTGAGAGGATGTTCTGCAGGAGCAGGTATGTGGTATATTTCTCTAAGCTGTCTGGTGAAGGGGCATGTGGTGTTTGCCTAGAGCAGACACTTGAGAGTGTGTGTGATATTTAGAAAGAGTATAACTGTAACTCCACAGACAGTGAGAGGACGCTCTTGTATTGGTTCACCTTGCAACACTTTACTGGTCTGCACTGATCTTCAGTTGTTTTGACTTCCTAGAGGAAAAAGCACCGAGGAAATTCTTGTGGTGTTCTGGCTGGTTCTTGCCACTACTTCAGATCATGTCAATCTGGCAGAGCCTTGTGGTTTCTTTAGGTTTGAACCACTACTTCTGTTTGGTGTTTGGTGTTTGCAAACTGGACTGGACTGCTGCTGATTAGTGTTTGGAATCACCCCAAAGTACTACTTCTAAAACAGTTCATATCTCCTTTGCCCTATTAACTGTCTCTCTCCCCCTCCTTTGATCTGTGAGCTGGAAGGGAGGTTGAAGTCTTTAAGAACCCTTATTAAGGTAGGGTTTGGAAAATCTATACCTACAGCTCTTGCCTTTCTTTGCTTAGATTTAATGTAATGCTGTTGCAAGCATGTGCAAATGACGGGATTCTGTCATTTTAATCATGGGATTGTATTCTATGTTCGTATGCCCATATTTTTTAAAATACATTCATGATTTGATGGATAGTAGTTCATTTCTAATTCTGGGAAACTGTGAATAACACTGCAAACACACTAGTACAAATTTCTCCTCTGCATGTTGATTTCCTTTTTTTTGGATCCATGCTCAGTGTGTGGGGTTGCTGGGTCATATGCTCTTATATTAACTTTTAAGGGCTCTTCAACAATTTTAATACATATATTACTAATTTATACCCCCAGTATGTGTAAATGTTCACTTATCTTGACATCCTTGCCAACACAAGGAATCTTTATTATTTGTGGCAATATTTCAATGGAGAGAAATAACACCTCATTTTATTTTGATTTGCAATATCAAGTATTTTCTATGTGCACATTGACCACTTGTATATCTAATTTTGAGCAATATTAACTTAGCTCAAATGAAGTCTTTAAGTTACACTATTTGTGATTTATAGATTTTTTAGTATAACAAAATCTTGCTAAATTATTAATTACTTTTTATACTTTTTAGGTCTTATAGAAATATAGTTACCATTTCTTTTCTTTTTTTCTTAAATATTTATTTTATATATGTGAGTACAGTGTTGATGTCTTCAGACACTCCGGAAGAAGACATCAGATCTCATTACAGATGGTTGTGAGCCACCATGTGGTTGCTGGGAATTGAACTCAGGACATCTGGAAGAGCAGTCAGTGCCCTTAACCGCTGAGTCATCTCTCCAGCCCATGGTTGCAATTTCTGATACATTTTCTTTATGTTTTTCTTTTTGGCAGTTTTATGTTTTATATTTCTGCTTTTATTCAAATTTGAGTTGAGAGTGTTATGACTGACCATCTGATGATTGGGTTTCATTCTGTATGTGGTTATCCATTTTTTCCAGCTCTTAGACTTCAGGTAGTGTAATATCTCTTGATTAGTTCTATTTGATTAGTATTTCTTTGGTGTGTTTGTGTGTGTGTGTGTGTGTGTGTGTGTGTGTGTGTGTGTGTGTGTGTGTGTGCTGTACTTAGAAATGTTTTTCTGATACTATAAAGTATCATTGGTATTTTGATACAGATTGCATTAAACAATTACCTTACTTTGGCTAGTATAGGTATTTTGATAATATGGATTTTTCTAATTTATAAACATAAAATATATTTACAACATTTTTCTTTTCAATTTCTATCACCAATGTCTTTTTGGTTTTCACTATAGAGTAAAGACACATCTTTGGTTTTATTAAAGTCCTTAGGTTTGTTTCTTTTTCTTTTCTTTTTTTTAACTATTGGAAATCAGATTGTTTTCTTGATTCTTGTTTCAGATAATTTAATGTTGGCACATAGCAAGGCTACTGATTACTCTAGAGAATTCTCAGCAATTCTCCAAATGATGGTAATTGATCCAGTGTGCTTAGACATTCTGTTAAAGACTTATAACACCAGGACACATCTTCTTGTTCCTAACTTGATAGTAAACAATGGTGGTCTAATTGTATTTGAAAATAACATGATATTGGGAATGAAAGATGAGCTCTGGTAGCATCAGCCTAATAACGATGCATCTCATCCTCTCTGGTAGCATGTTGGGCAGATTTAGTAACTTCAGTGTCTTGAATGGAAGAACAGTTCAGATGGGTATTACTCTCTCTTCTACAGCTTCTAATAGTTTACATTGAATACCATGTCTGGGTGAAAACAGCCCAACGATGAAATAGAAACTAGTGAAACACAGAATTGTGATTACATTTCTAATTTAAAGTGATAAAATAATGACCCATCTGTAACAATAATGCTACAACATCTCAGGGCACCCCAAAAACTAACCAAACCAAGCAAATGGAGGTATTCTAATGCAAACCCTTCTCTCTCTCTCTCTCTCTCTCTCTCTCTCTCTCTCTCTCTCTCTCTCTCGTTATCTTTTACACATCTAGAATAAAATATACTCAGCCACCCTATTGAATATGAGCTGAGAGTGAAAAAATAATAAGCTGAGAAAACCAATTTTATGACTGTCACAGAATTAATGCTGTTCTTATAGAAACTTTTCTATTATAGGTTTCTGGTCTGTCCTGTGAATAAATATGCAAACCACCAAAGTAAATAGATTGTTAGAGGTAATTATAAATCAGGAAAACAAAGTCAGACTCACATTCCTTCTGAAATCAGGAATTGTCTATGGTAATAATATATATGTGGCTTGCAAACTTCATATGCTACCAAAAGGAATTATAGGCAACCAGCTTTTCTTTGCCATTGGCAGTATCTTAAAGAATATTTAGGTCCATTTGGTAACTTTTAAAAGGAATTTTGAATTCTTAAGGTCATATAGAAATGGAATATGACCTTACTGAGTTCCTACTATGTCTCAGGCACTATTCCAAATGATTTGCTTAATTCTCTATGTCAAATATTACAATAAAACTGTGAGTTTTGTAATATTATTTTTAAACAAAACCCGAACATTGTCAGACAACCGTTTCACAGTTTGGCAAAGACTAGAGAGAATTATATCTCAAATAATACAAATTAATAACTTGTATGCAAAATTAAATTGTTCCTCAGTATGCATACTTGGAATGTTTCTCTTAGTATGTCTCATGAGTTATAGATTCCATCTGGTAAAACACACTTAAAAATTTTATGTTTTGATTTTAAAAGGCAGAGTACAGTTTGAAATAAAAGAAGAATAACTAAAACTGCTAGTTTCTTCCTTAGAATTTATTGGAGAAAAAAAATCTAATGAATCCTAATGAATAGAGAAAATATGAAAAGTAAAATGAAAGTCGGCAAGCCCAGATAAGAGATGATAGAGCCTTGTGTATTTGAGCTTGTTTTGGTAAATGGGCGGCTAAGCACTAGAAATTTTGCTGAATGCTTGCCCAGCTACTTCACTAGCTTCAGAACTTTTGGCAAATTAATTAACATTTTGCATCTTGGGTTTTTCTTACCTACATATGGAAACAATGATACTGTTAATTGTGTTTATCCTGTAGGCTTATAATGATTACTATATAAGATGATCAATGAAAAGGCTCAGCTGCCTGCCTAGCATAGTACACTTTCCATAATTCTGCTTCTCGCTACCATTATCATAGTCAGTGTCATCATCATCAGAATTGTCACAGTTGACTCTAAGTACTTTCACTGAAGCCACTGACTAAGTAGGATCAATGGCAATTTCTGAACATATGTTGTGATTCCTGGGGTATGGCTGAATTCTAATTATTTTGTCATCAACTTTTTGTTAGGTCTTTCTTTCCTCTAATTTTGTAATTGAGAAAGGAAAAAAAAACAGTGATTCGAAGTTAGGCACTTATGCTAATAGACTATAATTGTAATTTAGCAGGTAAGAGCTCAAGCCTTTTGAGACATAAGCACAGCATAATTAGAACATTTGGTTAGGATATTGGACAGTGCTGTTGCGTTGGGTAACACATCAAAGAACATAAATAACAAAGTGAATCGCCCTGTGCAATTTCCCATAAACAAAATGCCAGTGAACGTTGTTTATAGGCTTGCAATTCTAGCTTTCTACAACTACAAACCCATTTATTTGCTTAGAGTGAGAAGCTGGGCAATTAAACCAAAAGAGAAAGAAAAATCAAGATGTATCAATGATAATGTGAACCAAGCAGCAGTGACGTCTCAGGCATTAAGCCCTGCCCAGCAGCTAATAAATAATTTCCTTGGAGGTGTTCTTGCTAGGACAATATGGTGTCTGGGTCTTCTTCCTATTTGCGAGTTGAGATTCAGTTTCTTCATTCATTTTCTTTTTTTTCCTTTTTTTTGTTCTTTCCTTTATGGAGCAGGGACAATCAAATTTCTGGAAAATCGTGTTTTCCTGTTATTTGTAAACAGGTACACAGGGAAGAGTATCAAAGTACATGGGCAATTATGTAGATGAGTGATGAAAGGTAACATGCTATTTATTTATGACCAGGGTTCATGGAGAATCCATCCATTAGGAATGTTTTCTTCAAGTACTGGGTACTTGACCACGCTCCGGTGAGTTTATGGAAAACACAAATTGGATTTGACTTTTCTTCCTCCTCTTCTTCCTCCTCTTCTTCCTCCTCTTCTTCTTCCTATACTTCCTCCTCCTCCTCCTTCTTCTTGGGGATTGAAAGGGTGGTCACAAGTAGTTGTACCTGGGAGGACTGAGAAGTGAATGTGATAAGGGTTCATAATATGAAATCCCAAGATGATATTGCATGTAAAATGTCATATTACAAAAAGGAAAGTGTATAGGAAAGAGAAAATGTCCATCATGAATAGAAAAGATAGATCATAGAATACTCTTATAATTGGATTGAGAGTTTGTAGGAAAATTTAGGTGACAGAGAGGTAAGGGAAAATTTGAAAAATCATACCTATGCTATATTCACATATTGGAGAAAGATCTTTTTATCTACAGAACAAAGAAAGGATTTGAAGCATGTTACCAACAGGAGAACAAATGAATAAAGTATTGTAGGAATTCAAGAAATAACTATGATGGCCTAAATTATGGTAAATGAGATATGGAAATAACAATGGCTTTATAAAATAAGACAGTAAAATCCACAGAGTTTAGTGATTTCATGTGAGAATATCATCATGTTTGCCTAATAAGAATTAAGATATCTTCTGATCTTTGGCTTAAGAAAGTAAATAGACTTCCTTATGATGGGCAAGGAGCACACAAGAAGACACATTTGTGGTGAACACAAAACATGGAGGATTTCCCACAAAAGCTGAGGTAGAACACATGCTGTTCTACCTCATGTGTGACTGAGACTGAACACACAGGGGCAGGAGATGAAGCAGATGGGCATGAGATGGGCTTTTTGAAAGGGGACTAATTATATGAGTAGATTGAAATGTAGTAAATGAAGCATCTGCTAAGTGTTCAGATAATGTGTGGAAGCAGGAACAGTAGATGCCAATGACTTTTCCTTCTTTGTAGCAAGTAAGAACATGAGATGACTAGCATAGCATTGAGTCAGAGGGGAGTGTGTGTCTTTTAAGAGAAACCCAAGAAGGGCAAACTAGGAAAGCAGAGCTTGGAGAGAAATGAGCAGATTTAGTTCACAGCTAGGATCAAAATTCCTATTATTTATACTAATAAATAAATACTTGGGCATGTGATGAGAGAGAGGGGGAAGAGAAAGAAAACAAAGAAGAGAAAGAGAAAAAAGAAAGATGAGAAAGAAGGGAGAGAGAGAGAGAGAGAGAGAGAGAGAGAGAGAGAGAGAGAGAGAGAGGCAGAATTGTGGATATCCATGGAAATAATTTAACTAAATGTGTGGTCACTGGCTTTGCGTTCCCAGGACAAAATTATACCACCTGGCTTGCTATGTTAGTAGGTCAGCATCTGGGTTGGCTGAAACACTTGGAATGATTAAGGAAACCTGGAGATAAATGCTCTAGAGAAATCTGTCATTTTCCCCAAAAATACACAATTGACTGATAATGATGGTAATGATGATAATGATATTCATAGCCCTACTAATCAATTTTAATCATATTTATTAAATACATTAGTATAGTTCTATCGTGCAAAGGATTTTATACGCATTAGTACCCAATGTTCAAAACTTCCCCACGATGTAATTACTATTATTAGCCTAATTTTACAGATGAGAAGATAAGATTGAGGTTCTAAGATACCAGAGAACTTGCCTGAGCCTGCAGAACTGATCCAGGCTAGACTGAGAGGGGAATCTAGCTTAATCCATAGCGGATACAGAAAGATGTAAATGCTGGGTCAACTTTAAGAGATGGCAAAAGGAAACCGCTCAGTTCGCATTCTTACTACCACATTCCTACTGCCGGTCTCTGCAACTCACGACGTGTGCATGTTGAAGTTAGGCCCCAGCTCTTCCTCCCAGCCACATGCTTCCAGAAGTAAGACTCAAAATATATTTACAAATACCTCAACCATACAGCTAGGCTTTAGTCTGACTACATTATAACTAAAAAGAACCCATTTATTCTAACCTACATTCTGCCATCTGGCCACTTACCTGTGCTCCGCTACCGTGTGTCCATCTCCTCATCTCACATCTTTCTGGGTGAATCTCCAGCCTCTGTTGATCCCAGAATTCTCTCTGCCTCCCAGATGCCCCACCTTCCATTTCCTGCCCAAGCCATAGGCCATAGGTTTTAACTGGCAGGTGATGCATTCACACTATACACAAGGTATTCTCTCTACACACGCACTCTTGCGCTACATTTTAGCTCTGACATATGATAGGAAGAGCTTGATTGTCATAATAAAACAACTATGAGCCAACTCAGATTAGGAGAGAAGTAATTGTTCTAAATGGCTCATACCCACCATTCTATTTAGTAATAAAAGCCAAATGAGGCAGGCGCTATGGCATACACATTATATAAAGCTAAACTCAGTAAGCTCAGATATCTTGCATAATGTGGCAGAATTATGCACTGTCTAGCGGCCATTTTTATTGAGATTGTCTAATTCTAAATCTAATACACCAAGCCACTTTTCTGCTGATTACCTGCTAGCTTAGGCTATCTTCGAGTGAAGAATGCATGGGTCCTGAATTGATAAGAGGCAGGCATTGTGTTGCAGTAGGAATCAGGAATTGTGTGAGGCCTTTGAAAGGTTTTGTTGTCTCTTAGCGCTGACCTACAGTTCTGATCTTACTTTATGTGGTTAAGGCAGAGGAAATGGGTTTATGTGGGATATGAGCACCAATTTATATTCTGCCCAGTGCTATTCTGCCCAGTGCTAGACTTTAAGGGATGGAGTCAGAAAGCTCCCAGGGAAGGTGAAGAAATCCTATTCCTAGTATTAGATTGAGAACCATTTCTTCAGTTGAAAGGTATTTTGGAGTAGGCATGTAATTCCAAAAGGAGGCTGCTAAATAATGTCCAACCCTAAGTTGATTCTAGAAAATAACCATCTAGGTTGGTAATGGGGTCCAAAGAATGGTCTAAGCCAGGTTGTAAAGATTTATTTTTTTGGAACTGACTTGGCTAAAACTGGTGTAACCATTTATTCCGCTTTAGGAGTGTTTTGATCATAAAAAACTAATCTCCATTGTCCTTACTGCTATGGAAAGAGAAAAGGAAGCTAAAGTTCTCCTGACTTTCTACCTCATGCTGAGAGCAGTTATAGCTAGGCCTGTGACTTTTTAGTCTAGAAGCTAAAGCCAGGAGAAGAAAGTTTTTATTAAATCATTATCATACTGTAGGATGTCATACAGGTAAAGGCAGGTACAAGATAGAATGAGGCCTGCCATTGGACAAGAAGGAAGGATGGGTGGGAGAAAAATCTTAGAGAGAGGAGGAGACGAGTGAGAAAGAGGAAGCAGTGGAGAGAATGTGGAGGCAGATGTTAGATTCCTCTCTGCACATTTACATGTTACTGTGAATATTCTTAGGGATGGACGTGTATAGGGCTTTGTGTGTGTAGGTGTGCAATTGCATCTTATCAATTGGTTGTAAGTCAAGTGTGTGGATGTATTGTACATTGAACATTTATACATAAATCTGGTTGTTGGGTTACAGTTTGATGAGTAGTGATTTCTCTGGGTGTTGGGAGTGTGAAAAGAATTTGTGACAGGAAGTCACGCTAGTCTACAGAATGTTTGGGGCTAGCATAGTGTGAGGACATGTTAGCGTGGCCTGCAGAAAGCTATGTGAGTCTCAGGCGTGGTAACAAGTGCCAAGGGGATGGTGTGCGGAAGCGGTAAGAGAGAAACAACTAGAGCGCTCTGATCTTCGGGAGCGGGAACCCGCAGGATTCAGGACAAGTGTCGTCATTTATAGTTTTACAACAACATCATACAATTTACATTAAATAATAAATGGAGAAGGGATTCTGTCAAGGATGATTATTAAAAATACTATCAACTTGGGTGCTAGAGAGTTCTGCAAATACGGACTAAAAATTATTCTTGGTATATTCTCTGAAAAATAGTAACAATGACTCTCTATGTCCATTTTTGTATTTCCCTCCCCTACACCATGAACAAGAGTAAAAATAATGGACATTCACTAAGAATGCATGCCTAAGTTCTCCTTGAACTTCATATAAAGGCATGTGCAATGTGCACATGTATAGACACACACACACACACACACACACACACACACACACACCCCTTAAAAAGGAAAAATAAAGGCAACCAAGAATGATAGCAGGGCATTTTCACCACACTCTCTCCTGGTTTGTTTCCTGCAATTCAAATGAAATTTATGAAGCACATTATTCTGATCATCCACTCACTAGATGTTATGGGTGATAAAACGATGAATAAGATATGGCCCTTAAACTCAAGGAGTTTATAATTTATTGAGGTAGAGTGTACACGTTTTCAAAGCACAAAGCAGAGTGTGCCAGTTGTTATTCTAATAAAGGCACAAGTAAAACACATAGGGAGCTCAGAGGATGCCATGATTAATAGATTAGTAGTGCGTTAAGAGTTTAGACCCTAGGGTTCCGCGCATTTACTAATTCTTTAACCTTGAACAAGTTCCTAACTGCTTTAACTTTTGATTTTTCTAACTTGTAAATGAAGATAATAAAACAAACCATTTCACTGGAGATGGGATAAGAACTCAGCAGTTAATTAGTATTAGAATAATTGAGAAGTTTTCTTGGAGTTTGCCTGAACAGAACAGTCAGTGACACAGGTGTGATCTTGATTTTTGTTCTGGACACAGGTGTGATCTTGATTTCCAAGAATGGAATGTTCGGCATGAGCATCAGATTAGAAATATGCAACTATTATACAGTAAGCTGAAGAGTGCTGTGCGCTCTCTAGCCTGGGCTCTGCCAGGATTAGAGTCACTTCTCTAGTTCTACGTTAAATGACAACTTCTAATTACCACAGTCAAATATGATACCCAATGTCTAAAAGGAGCACAATTCTTTATTTTTGAATTAGCGGTCAGTCATTTTCCTATTCACCACTTTGTTCATGCTTCCAAATGGAACTAGAATTGCAAGCAGAATGGAGTGTGAATAAAACTTCCACATATTAGTCGGTTTTCTGTTGCGACAAAACACCAAAAAGCAACTCAAAGAAGAATTTATTTTGGTTTATGGTTCCAGAGAGGTTAGTCCATCAAGATATGCGTGGATTTGCAGAAGGCACTGTAAGTACCCTGTGGGAAGCTAGAGCCCACACCCTCAAATACAAGCGGAGAGAGTGAGCTCAAAGTTGCAAGAGGTTTTAAAGCCGCAAATCCTTCCGCAGTGAAAACACTTCTGGAGAAGCAGTGCTTATAAACATCCCAAACAGTGCCACCTGGAGTTACTGGAGACCCTTGTATCAGTTGTCTAAGTTTCTAAAGGACATTTCTTATTAAAATCACTATATGCTGGGCCAGGAAAGTTGGCTGGAATTCAACATGTGAGAAAGGACAGGGATGTGAGTGAGGTCATTTTCCAGAGGAGTGGCATCCGTGTAGCACAAGGTCTGTACAAACTTGTAGGGCTGCCAGAAAGGAAGGATGATTGTTTCCCATTGTTTCCCAGGAAAGGACACTATGAGTGTGCCTTTGAGGGATTACCTAGACTAGCTTATGATCTGTGTTTGCTCAGAAGGATCTTTTGGTTAGGAAATTGTCGTAAGAAGACTCCCTCTGAGGGGGATGGGGATTTATGGACAGGAAACTGGGGAAGGGAATAACATTTGAAATGTAAATAAAGAAATATCTCTAATATAAGAAGGAGAAGAAGAAGAAGAAGAAGAAGAAGAAGAAGAAGAAGAAGAAGAAGAAGAAGAAAAGAAGAAGAAGAAGAAGAAGAAGAAGAAGCTCCCTCTAACAATAGGCAGTAGCATTTCCTGGGCCCGGCATTCTAGACTGTGTAAAAGGAGTATTAGGGTCTGAGAATCACTGAAGAAAGGCTCCAGATTCAAATATTATGCAAAGGAAAAGAATGTTGATTTGGCAGAAATGACCAGCATGCAGGGGTCAACCATTCATCGAACGGTGACCAGGAGAGGAGCTCTCAGGCTGATTTTTATGCACAACTAGGAGAACATTCTGGAAGGGTTAGGTAATCTCTAACATGGGTTGCTAGGTGGTGACAGTTACATTCGTACAGTTTCTGATTGGTTGCTCTATTAATTTTACCATTTCAGAAACTGTCCCAATTTGGTACTTGTCATCTCTTTCAGCCATTCATCCCAGGAACTGACTCAGCTCTGGGCTTGCCCTCCCTCTTTGGTCAAATGTCAGCATCGAAATTGACTAACAACCCATTGTCTATGGCTCTCCATTGAAGCCTTGCCTACTTCTTTGGGAAACTAAATCTTAAGGCCTAACAAGGCTGCCTGTTGTAAAATTGCATTAGGCTCGGTCTTGTCAGGTGATAGCTAGCTGAGCTTTCTGCTTCCTGACTGTAGTTTTAAAGTAAGCAGCTGTCTCAAGCTCCTGGTATCAGGACTTTCCTGCTATAATGAACTGTTTACTGAAGCTGAGAGCTAAAATGAACCCATTCTCCCTGAAGATGCTTTGATAATGGTATCTTCTGTAGGAACAACAACAAAGACAATCTGCTTCCAAATACACTTAATAGTGAGTCTATCCATGTTTATTGGCTTTATTCAGATTGCATGGAGATCCAAGAAGACATAGTTGTAAGAAGCCTCTCGCCAATGGCCATCCTTAATAACACTCCATTTTAATTTAACACTGAACACAATTCACAAGTTGATTAATGCTACTTTTCATAAACATATCTATAATAAAAGCCTTTTTGCTGTGACCCACTGACCACTCCTTGTTTCTGGCTTCCTTTCCCTTGGATGCACATTTCTTTTTCTTCTTTATTCACAAGCAGAATTACATACATTCTTCTCCATGGTCTACCTTCACTTCAGCCCTTTGCTTGGTTGTATCCATTTGTATCTCTTACTTCCTGACCTCCATGTTCATGTCACTTCCCAGGTTTAAGAGCATGTTACCAAGTGGAGAAAAAGTATTGCTTATCTTGACAGTTCTGTTCTCTTTCCCACTCCTCAAACTTGAATCTAAGTTCTTTGAGACCATATTCTGTTTTTTTTTTTTTTAAATTTACAGCACCTAGGACAGATTCTTGAAGCTTTCCTTGACTATTTTGCAACTGAATTAGAACACATGACATAAAACCATAAGAAAAATATGTGGATAGAGATTTGTTTAGATAATAAGAGGACTTGAAATGAAAGTACAAGGACTTGAGTTCAAATTCTCATCATCTACATAAAATTCGAATATTCATGTCTGTGAACTCGGTGTTGGAAATTTTCTGACCAATGATCTTAGTCAAAAACAGGAGTTGCATCTTCAATGAGAGATCTCATCTCAAAAGCATAAGGCTATAAGTTTGGTAGCTATAGGGAAAGATACTTGACATATTTCTCTGACCTTTGCATGTGTATGTATGTGGGCATATACCATGTAAACACACACATAATTTTCTAATTTTTGATAATTTTTCCTGACCTTTCTAAAATAATTTCTATCACAGAATGTAGATAAGGTGGAAGCTAATTGCCAAGAAAATTTCAGGTGTATATATACCCAGATTCTCTCTTTCTTCTCTGTATAAGAAATAGGAAATTGCATATATGATTATCTTGGTTCACCCTTATAGTACAAAACTTCTTTTAACCAACTCAGATCAAACATCCTCTGCACTTCTAGTCAGGAAGGAAGTAAATGGAGAGATGCTAGTTAACTTATCCAAGTAACACACATTCTGCCTAGAAGTCAGTATTCTTCTAGTACATGCCAGGGCTCAGCCACTGAACCTGGTTATTCATTTCGTAGGAAATTTCAGAATTGTGGATTCTAGTACTGCCATAGGTACTTGTTCTATGAAAATGAAGCTCTACATTCATCACAGTAAAAGAAACTGTCAAAATGAATCAATACTAAAGTCTCAGAGCAATTCTTTATGCTCCTGCTATATGACATGCCGCGGGCCTTCAGCCCATTCATCCTTTCTTAAATAGCCTTATGCATATTGATTGCCAATTACAGCTTTTGTTGCCAACAGAGCGGTCAAGACCTAAAATTACTCCCTCACTTCTTATGATGCTAGGGCACCAGGCCAAAGAGATGTTTATGACTACTCCAGATCCATGAACTAAAGTCAGCCATGTCAGGAAGATGAGGTAGAACTACTCTTCATTCTGGAAGCACATCTCCAAAATGAACATTCAGGACTGAATACCTTTCCTTCCAGTTCTAACTTCCAAAAGTGAACGGGGGGGGTGTGGGGCAAGAATCGTTGCTGAATATATTCTCTCCAACAGAATTTCCAGACATCCTGCCCTGTGAGTCTCAAGCCTAGTATATATTTAATGATTATAATTAATCAAGTAGTTGTCAAAGCAGAATGTGAAAACAAGCGTATGTTGCTTCCATTTTCCTGATAAAGTAGTGCAAAGTTCAGAGTTTGAGAGTTGCCACTGTTGAAGGTCACAGAAATCATTAGTGAAGGAATGGAGACAAATTTCAAGGTGTTCAAGCACTGTGTTTATCTGAAGCTGTGCAAATTCACTGGCCATGTGTACAGTAACTAGCAGATCTGGTCAAAGATATTTGTAAAACAATCTTTACTAACAACGCTCTCTCTCTCTCTCTCTCTCTCTCTCTCTTTCTCACACACACACACACATGCAAATACAGTTATATAGTTATTACCTTTACCTTGCAATATACTTATGATTTATGAAATACAGTATTTTAGATATTGTTTATCGTCCAGTAGCTTCCTGTCACTTGTTTTCCCTAACAATTCCCTAATGTTACTATTAGTGTGTTGAGGAGGTTATCTGTAAAGTCTTTGAGCATTGTAAAAAGGAGTATATACATACAAACTTGGAAGACATCTGAAATATTGGATATGGACTGCCACAAAGAGTTAATAGTTCCTTTGGACTGTAGCTCTTTAGGCTGAGACTACAGAGAATCCATTCTATTTGTTAAAGATCAGAATGTTATGCTCATTTAAACAAGCAGAAGTATACAACTCCATCTTTAATTCATTTTGGCTTTGCATTGTCTTTTTCCACATTGAAATATTTCATCCTGGTTGGAAGCTCATTATGACTCAAAAAGATCTAAAGGGAAATTTAGTTCATCAAGACTTAGAATGTCAACAATTCGAAAATCTCTGGAAGTCCCTGCAGGAGACCTCAAGGTACCTAGAGTTCATGAACTGTCTGTCACCCATGCTCGGGCTGATTTTCAGTAATTTAGTTGCTTTTGTGTTGACCTAGAAGTCATGGTGCTGCAGGTAATCCCTCACCTGTATTCATGAAAGTAACATAAATAAACTTCTTTGTTTAATGGGTTGGCCTTGGTAACTCTGAGAGTGTTGTTACTTTGGACTGTCATTAGCTTCTTTTCTGGGATTAATGGAGATTTGTTCCCTCTTTCTAGGAATAGTGTTAATCAACATCTTATCTTTATTTACTGAAGATAACTCTGTATTTTAATGAAAGGCATCAACAAGGTTTTGGAAACTATCATATTCTAAGAAATGACTGCTCTCCTGATAGCCATAGGTATCCTACTGGAGCTTATTGGCATCTTATGACCTCTTTCCCTTAACTACTGCTGCTTTTTCACAGAGAAGGCATTCTTGCTAGGCAAATTGATGATTGACTAGAAACAAGGAAGCAAGAATTTCCTTGTCAAAGAAAAGAGACTACCAGTTGTAAGATAAATGACATAAGCAAAAACTCATCACGCAAGAGTCCCCTCCCCAAAAGAAGCTTCTAGAATACCTAACAGTCCATAAATCCTTGTTAAGTCCCAAAGTCATATACCCTACTTTGTATAAAGCATGATTTCATCTCAAGCTCAACTCAGAAATTATTTGACAAACATTGAATATGTTCATCAAAGAACACATAAATTTAATAGGATTCTTTGCTTCGTGAATAATAAAGTATTGAAAAAAAGTATTGAAATAATAAATAATAAAATTGAAAATGCTGAAGAAGATAAATCATTAAAATATGAGCCAGTTCACAGGGTTATTGACTGAGAATAGGCATTTGGCCAAAGATTCAGTTTTGACAAAAGATAGATCCTCCAGTTTAAAAGTGGAAATGAAGAATAGAATAACGACTTTGAGGGGTTGGGGATTTATTAGCGGTAGAGCCTCCAGCGCAAGACCCTGGTTCGATCCCCAGCTCGAAAAAAGAAGAAAAAAAAAAGTTAAAAAAGAATAACGACTTTGAGACAAATGAGATGAACGTCAGATGGCAAGAAAGGAATTTCTACATAAAGAAAATGGCAATTACAATACAAGATTCTGTCTCTGTTGCCAAGCGATGGAGTGGTGGTGGTAACAGGTGTAGAAGTCAGAAAGAGATGGTGGGTCAGATAGGTTATGGTTATGCAGACATGAAGAACTCTCCAGTGTTTCATTGTGAAAGAGATAGTGAGCTGCTTGTTTATTGAGAAAAAGAGAGTGTCATAACAATGTTCTATTTAAAGTTTTACAGAGTCATCGTTTAAAACCATATGGAAACAAGAGCTGGTCTTTCGTATTTAAAACTTTAAAACTTTCTCTTACTAAGTTATCCTTTCTCTGTACATTATTATATTATTTTTTAAATTTATATGAGTGTGCCCAGTTGTATGTATGCATAGCATAATGATGAGGTACCTGGAGAGACCGTAAGAGAGCATCAACTCACCTGGAGAGGAAGCTAAAGGCGCTTGTAACCCAATTAATGTGGATGCTAGAAACTGAACCCAATACCTCTGGAAGAAAAGCAAGTGCTCTGAACAGCGGAAAGATCTTTTCAGCCCCTGTGATCTTGAATGAAGAAAGATGATGGGTAAATAAGTCTTAGCATTATATTGTAACAATATCTCTCTCTTTCCAATTTGGGCAGTAGATTGAGTGTTCTGTCTCTGAAATGTGCTTCTATACAGGCCTTTCATCTCAATTTAAGAGACTGAAGAGCTAATTTCCATATGTTTGTTAACAGTGAGGAATGATATTTGCAATGACCTCATATTCATTTCCATTCATGTTTCCCTACAATGTGGAAGCAGAAGGATCATGTAGGAAGCAAATACATTCAAACATCAACAAACCTTTCTACAAATTGAGTCTTCGAACATATAGCCACAAAGTTGCATCATAGAAGTATAGGTGAATCACGATGGGAAAATATGTATAGCTCGGTACACAAAGTTCAGAATTTCTTTATAGAATCTGTAGCTTTAAGAAAAGCTATTTTCTTAAATATTTAAAAATTTAAGAAAATCTATTTAAAAATTCCTAGGGCAGGAGTGAAGTAACAGGGTAGTGGTTAAGACCCTTGCTGCTCTCACAGAACATCTGGGTTCAGTTCCCAGCAACTACAGTCACCTGAAAACGGCCTGTTATCTTCATTTCCAGGGGATCTTAGACCCTTCTCTGCCACAGTTAGCTGAACACATACCTGCAGACAAAGCACTCATACACATAAAATTTTAAAGTTATATACATAAGAATCCCAGAGGGGTGGGAGTGTAGGAAAAGAGAATTCCAGAGACAAATTTGAATTCCTTTGAGATGCAGTAGCTTGTGGGTGGGCAAGGTAAGTTATAAAACTGGGTGGATATTGAATATTACCAAATAGGGACTCTGGAAGGCTCGACTGCAAAGCAAATCATACAGCTTTTTTTTTTTTTTTTTTTTTTTTTTTTTGTTCTTTTTTTTTGAGCTGGGGACCGAACAGGGCCTTATTCCCTAGGCAAGCGCTCTACCACTGAGCTAAATCCCCAACCCCGTCATACAGCTTTCTAATCAACTTTTTGAAGCACCTACCGATGCATGAACACATATTACATAATAATGATGCTATCTTATTAATATTGAGCTCGTGTGTCTGAAATTACCTCTGCACCAAAAGACATGAGGGTTTGGATGCAGTTATCAACCACAATTCCCAAAGCACGGTGAGCACTGTAAGTTGGGAAGGCTTGGGAAACTGTCAGATGATTTTGCTTTCTAGGGAGAAAACTAAGTAAAGCTTTGAGGAAAGCAGTCGGGGAAGAAAAAGTGTGCGACTCCAGTTGCCTTACTGTTTTATCCAATTTGATACCTACTTTTTTTCTTTTCATCCACGGCCCTCCATGGTGATGTGTGCAATTTTGAAAAAAAAAAAATAGAGTAAACTGAATCAAACTACGCTTTTGTTCCCTGTACCCTAATTCTTGTCAACAGAGTCACTAAGTGAACGTAGTCTTATTATAGGGCAGTGGGTCAGACCACAGAGTCCACAAGGCTCCTCTCAAGGCTCAGTGTTTTGCCTGGGTATCATGAGCATCAAGAGCATCAGTAAAATGATCATGCAGTGAATCTTTTGTGGGAAAAATGCAGTTTGTTGTGTTATTAGAACACAGAAAGTTGTAAGCAAGCAAATAGATCTGGTTCCATGATCCAATAAGAGCCTAGAGCCTTTCTCGACCACCCTTTTCTTCAACTTATAAAGAAATATTTCCCTCCTCAGAATAGTCCCACATAGGAAGAGCAAACAAAAGGGGTCATTTAAGTGTATATCCCTTAAGTTCATGCTAGGCCAAAAGCTTGACTTCTGTGCATGGTTTGCTCAACATGGTGTTTCTGTCATTTAAGGCTGCATACATTTTTGTTGTCAAGGGTTCTTGCCTACCTGTATGATATTGAGCAGTATTCTTAGCTTCCATCTGCCAGGGGTCAAGAGGGTATATAGCTCTGACAATCAGATGTGAGTCCTGACACTTCTTCTCTGCTAGGAAAACATCACCCCAGTTTAAGAACAGTGAAACTGATGGACTGACGAGTGCCCTGTACACGATATTGCCTGGCACAGAGACTTGATGCACTGGGGTGGAGACATACGCAAGCAGGGACACTCTCCCAGAGGACAACTGGGGAAGGGACTTTGTGAGAGGAGACAAAGAGGGAGGGAAGCATTTGGGATGTAAATAAATAAATAACAGGTAAATAAGCTAGCACAGCAGTCACTGCTTCAGGCATTTCCTTTCAATGTGAAATGGAAATAACAAACCAGGGAGCGAGGCCAGTCACTATTCCCAAGCATTGAAATGAAATTATGATTGTTCTGACTTGAGACACATGCAGTTTGGCCGGTAAGAGCTATTATGCGTAACCAGTGTTCCTCAGTAGAAAGGTGTGTGCCACCGACTTGAAAAGTCTGTGGTCTGTTTCACTGGTTTGCTGGGTGACTTGTAATAATTCCTGGGAAATCTTTGTGTCAATGGTTATGAAATGCCTAATTCTATGCTGTGATTCAAAATGGTTTTCATAAAAGGGTCTGAGCCCTTGCAGTGAGAGTCTTATGTCAAAATAAGGTATTACCAATACATCCATGGTTAGCAACTTGGCTTAGCGCTTGTACCTGACAGCATCAAAGTGATATGAGCTACTTGGAAAGTGTTTGAAAAAGGAAGCCTCTGTTCATTTGTACTAAGAATAAGGACCCAAGCAAGTATTAGTACTAATGCTGTACTGAGCGTCTGAGAGAAGCATTGTTAGAGTGGAAGATCTATTTTTGACTTCTGATTTCAGTTTTCCATACATGGCAGGATAGTTCCTTTACTCTCTGGCCCGTGACAACAAAGAAAAGCATGGTGAAAGGAAAAAATGACTACATTACACCCAAGATGCAAGGGCGATAGGAGAGGGGATAGTGGAGGAAGCATTCAGAGACCAGCAAAATTTTCAAATGACGGAGTCCTGCGACCTGCTTCTTCCAAGAAAGCTCAGCCTTCTAACATTTCTCAAAAGGCTATCAAATTATGAGCCGATAGGTAGACTAATGGACTGATAAGATCATAGTCTTCATGATCCCATTTCCTTTCTGTAACTTTGTCCATGGACCAAGTCCTCAACATATTAGCCTTTTAATCTCTCTTTTACTCTCTGTTAGTCTATCATCTATCTGTCTGTCTGTCTATCTATCTATCTATCTATCTATCTATCTATCTATCTATCCATCCATCCATTTATCATCCATTCATTTATGCATGCACCACCCATCCATCCATTCATCCATTCATCCATCCACCCACCCACCCTCCCACCCATCCACCATCCATCCATCTATCTAACTCTGCTCCTTCTCTCTTTCTCTCTCCTTCCCTATACATACCAATAACATAAGAAAGGAGGATAATGATGGGAACACAGCAAGAAAGCCCAAGAAAGGCCTGACTGATAATTATGAATTCATCAAATGCCTGAAGTATGAAAGGGACGTTGGGGAGGAGGGAATAGCCTGAGCCTTCTATATCCAGTCGTCTGCCTGTCTCTGAGACTTGCTTGTTTATTTTAAGGCTAAATTCATTGCTACAGACTTCAGATGGAGTCTTTTAGGATGTACATAAGCTTATTCTTGTTCCAGATCTTGCTATTCGTACTTTTGTCTGTGGGCACTGAATTCACATTATTCTGCCTGACTGAAGGGAAGTACATGTATTTGCATGCATTACTCTGTAGTAACAGATACGAGGTAAACAACTCACTCACTGTATTCTCTGCTTTTGTTTTTGTCTTTGTTTTCGTGTACACTAAGTAAAAAATATTTTACAGCCTGGGATACACTCTTAAGGCTGGCATCCCTGATCTGCTGTCAGTCAAATAAAATAAAAATCTAGTTCAAATTCATTTGTAATCCCATTGGATCTACTCTTGAGTATTCCAAAGGCACTAAGGAATTCTCGAATTCAAGGATACATTTGGTTCAATGTATTAAAGTACAGATTCTGTAGATTTTATTCAGGGCTCTGAAATGGAATTCAGGACGACATACACTTGTTTTCTATGATCATAGAACAAGGTAAAAATCAAGTCAGTATGGTGGAACAATGGAGGAATTTTTAGACATTACTAGGACAAGAAGCGGCCCCTGATCATTGATTCATTGTAGTCTTACTGGCTAGCTGAACAAAAAATACTCATTGCTATGGGCTGACATCTCCAAAAGCAGCTCTTTCTTAAGTTCTTGTTTGACTTTGTTTGCGACTGTTGTTTTGTCATGGACAGTGAAGAATAAAGTGCATGCGACAAAAAGGAACATGTTTGGTGGAGAATCACTGTGTGTCGGGTATTTAAGTTAGAAAAAAATGCAAACATCTCTGAATGATCCACACCTTAGTGAGCCAATGTGCAATCCATGGTAATACCTAAGGGTAAATTACATCAGTAGCTATCTCTTAAGACAGTCAACTGTATCAATTTCCTATAGGAAAGATGGATTTAGGTGAGAGAAGTCAAGCTGAACTTAGACAATGCCTTGGAAATACTGTGTCCTGTGACTACACTGGGATATAGAAATTTTCCAGGATAAAATATTTAAATACAAAAGAAAGAAAGAGAGGGAGGTCCAGAAGCCGACAAAGAAGCTCAGTCAGTATTTTGCCTAAAGCCCTCAGACTACTGAGAAGAAATTGAATGGCTTGATGAATGTGTTGTCCATTGAAGAAGGAAACAGACTAATGGAGAATTTGGAGGATAGAATTATTTATGCCCTCAGATTTACCAGCTTTGGTGAGTAAAGTAAATTCCTGATCTCATGATATTTAGTTCTTTGTGATCCTGGTAAATGAAGACAGGGCTCCGATGTCTCTATGTTTGGGAGAGAAAGAACAAAACTATTGCTACATGTGAAGAGGTGGTGTTCAAGGAAAAGCAAGAACTGCTTTCAAGTGAAGAAGGTGGATCTGAAGGAAAAGCACCGTGGATGTAATTAAGACTCTGACTGCAACTTCAAAACTGGCATGTTCCGAACTGTTATTTGTAGCTAATCACTTCCAAATAACAAATGAATAGCACAGCAAATGTTAGCAGGATAATTTTCTATTAATCAAGAATAATGAGCGAGTGTACTAATTCCCTCTCCAAACACCCCTAATTTCAATGCTGTTGCATGTTGCTTCTTCAGATTGATTACTCGGTGATTTACAGGGAATTAGGTGGTAGGGAGACTCAAAATAACAGGCAGAATATTATTATTTCTTGATTCATTCATGGAGAAAGAAACCTCTCCTATGTCAATTCTTGTAGATGCTGAAGATTATCCTTCCCAAAAGAAGTTTTCTGTTGAAAGGCTGAGGGATATAGATAAATATATAAATGATAGATAGATAGATTGACAGATGATAGATAGATAGATAGATAGTATAGACAGACAGACAGATGATAGACAAATAGACTGATAGATGACAAGGCAGGAAGGAAATATGGAAAAAAGAAATAAGTAAATTAATCTTTATTGAAAATTAAGCCACAAAGTATAAATATGTGAAATTTGGAATACATCTGAGAGTTTCTTTAGTTTCATTTGCTGTGAGATATTGGCCAATGTGCTTAAATCCACTGAGTTTCATTTAGGCATATATAATAAGTATAGGGTTCAGGGTGGAATCTGAGAAAATTCACTTCAGATAAGGAAGCTTAAAAATGAAAGCTTCATTTTCTAAGAGCTCAGGGAGGTGGCTACTTCAGGATCTGAACCATATACTCAAAGGGAGATTGCACAACATTTTTAAGAATTGGAAGCACAAAGCATGGGGTATAGGCGTCTGGAGCCTAGAAGACAATGTGTGTGCTACAATGGGCAGAAAAGTGACCTAAGCTCTTGGAGAAGCCTAGAAGATTATGAGTGGATCCCAGACATTGGATGTTTTGTGTTAGATTTTGCTTTTGATTGTGACTGTGCTCTAATACTTTTCCCTCTTGAAGGAAGAAAGTATTTTGATGGAGTCCACAGTTAAGAGACTTTGAATTTTAAAAACTTTGAATTTTGCAAGATATTTGATATTTTAAAGGGATTGAACTTTTAAATGTAAAGACTGTGGGACTCTTAAAGTTATTTAGGTCTTGGGGATGAATAAGAAAGTAAGGGTTGAGATTTAATAGTGATGTGCTTGTGTGTCAAGTCGGCAAGGGGTCAATTGTACTGGCTAGTTTTGTATGTCAAGTTGACAGAAGCTGGATTTATCACAGAGAAGGGAGCCTCAGTTATGGATATGCCTCCATGAGACCCATCTATAATTCATTTTCTCAATTAATGATTGATAGGGAAGGGTCCAGCCCATTGTCAATGGTGCCATCCCTGGGCTGGTAGTCTTGAGTTCTACAAGAGAGCAAGCTAAGGAAGCCAGGAGAAGCAAGCCAGTAAGTATCATACCTTCATGGCCGCTACATCAGCTCCTGCTTCCTGACCTGCTTGAGTTCCAGTCATGACTTCCTTTGGTGATGAACAGCAACATGGAAGTGTAAGCTGAATAAACCCTTTCTTCCCCAACTTGCTTCTTGGTCATGATGTTTGTGCAGGAATAGGAACCCTAAGACAAGTCAGAGGGAACTATGATGTTATCCAGTTGTATTTTGACATTATGTGTTAAGCAAAGGAGTACTGGTTAGAGACTGGTCTATGTCCATGGCACCCGCTTCAAGGTCCTTAATTTATTTCCCGAGACATTTGCTCTGGAGCTCAAAGTGATAAGGGGACAAAGGAACGGGTCAGTTGCATGTAGTTAATTTGGGCACAACAGATAATAGGCTATATATTTTTAGAGAACAGCAACTCATATTCTTTATTGGTTAACAGACAATTAAGAAAACATTTGGAGAAGTGGGATAGGAGTTCATTCCTAGGCCTGAGACCTTGACCTTGACAGCATGATGGAGAAGTTGTTCCTGAGATGGCTGGACTCAGGTTTACGATAGAAGCTGTTCAATTAGAGGGAATTCCCTAGATTCTCTAGGACCTGAAACCTTAAATTTAGTTTCTCTCTATGATTAAATCGAGTCTGAAAATGAAATGGTAGTACTTAGAATACATTTCTTTTACTTGCTCCCCAAAGAAGTACACACAGTTTAGTTGTTTCACATTACGTTAGGCTAGTCTCCACAGTTTAGGCCTCAATTCTCCAAAACAATATGCTTTCCGAGTAATTGGACTCCATGGTGATTGACCAATGTGTGTAATGCAAATTTGCAAATTAAAAATCAGCCATATATGAAATCAGAGCAAAGAACGAGACTGTGCCCTATCAATCTGCAGCAAAATGGCATTTTATTCTCATAGAAGTTCAGAGAAAGAGGGACTAACATGTCATTAAGGGCTTCAGGGGGTGGGTGAATTACTTACAATTTGTAGGCATGGAAAATGAACACGTGTTTTTCTCTCTCAGATGCTTCATCTTCCTTTTCATTCTTCTCTCTTCCACAAGGAGGTGACCTGCTTGGATGATATTGGTAAGCGTTGTTTTCTAACCTCTTCAACCCCTTTATACACTGGAGCCTAGGAGGTGATGAGAAAAAGTAGTTAGGTGGGGGTAACATCTTTTCCCTCCTATACCATGCCGCGATTGCTTTCTTCTCTCCAACAGCACAGTTTCTCTACTATTCTGTGGTGAAGACAGCAGGGTGAGTCTGGTGTTGTGTTTCTAATACTCCTAATTTGTCCAAATGCTACCCATACAGTTTTAGTTTTGTTGTTACATTTTCCTCAAGTTGCTGTATTTTGAGATCATCCTCACATCCTGTCTGCCTTACTGATCAAGACACAGACGCCTGAGAGGGCAAGAACAGCCTTGGCTATGCATTTAATTCTCCATAGTTTATGAAATATAAGTGTTTGTCGCCTCTAACGTTAAGTTAAAGACAAATAATATATGAAAATCATCTGAGAGACATCTCACAGAAGTTACAGTTGCCCAGTTTACATAGATTTAATCCTACTTCCATTGGGTCTTTTAAAATTAATCAGAAGGGCTGCTACAACACCTCCCTCTTTTGAGTCAGTGTGATGAGCATCAGAGGAGGCTAGGAAGACTTCTACATTGACAGCCACACACTTTGGAAGCTTCTGTTCACTTAAAGTCACTGCTCATTTGAGCTCCTAGTGAACAGCGCCGACCAACCTCTTATGCCATGCTGGAAATGAGTGAATCTGCAGGTGTTTCGTGGATGATAGTTGGGGTATGCCTTCCTTTCAGGACTGTAGATTTTGAGATGAAAGAACAGGAACTGATCTGAGATTCTCCTTCTCTTTTGTCTTTTACATTCATAGTATTATGTGCTTACTTATCTATTTAAGGTGCCAAATCTAAATGCAGTCACATTTGGCAAAGATATCTGTTTTCTCCTGGGTTGTGAGGGTAATAGAGACATTGTACACAGTGGCTAGTTCAGTGCTTTCGTCTAAGAGTTCTGAGAAAGTTGTTTAGCTTGATAGACACTTTAAAGAAACCTCCATGTCATATCTCTCAGTAAGTAGTAAGACAGACCTTGAGAAGCCTAAAGGTATGAAAGTCTAGAACCATTATACAGAGCTAGGAATAGGACAACGTCTAAAGTTAATTACATACAGAAAGCCAGCAATGTTTTCTGAATGGCTTTAGCGTCCTTGAGTTGTTCAAGATATTTTCAAAACGTTTCTCCATGTGTAGGGTTAATTTTCTATTGGCTTAAAGAAAATGTTGTGGATATTTTCCTCAGTACCCTTTAAGACCATGCCACACAGATGAAAATATGGACATTATCTTTGAAATTGTTTTCTCTATCTTCAGACACAGGACAATAACATTACCTTTCAGGTCATTGGTAAGGTTTCAATTGGAAGTGTTTATAAAGGACTTATCTAAGGACCCCTGATTTAGATCAGCAGTTGAAAAATACTGTTGGAGAGTTGGCTTTTTCTCCGTGGTAAGGTACTCCCTAGCATGCTAGAGACCTTGTGTCCCATCCCAAACACGCTATCCTCACTACTAAGCACTGTTCTTATGCATCTTCTAACAACCAGACCACAATAGCAGGAAGCAGCACAGACACAAAAGCCTAGATGCTAGGGAGCCCTGTAATGGAATCACAGCCTCTACACACAGGGGATTCTCTGTACTACTTAGCTCCTGCAGTGTTGAAATTTTAAAGTCACTCAGTTAGTGAGATGGAAATAACTGGTGTTATTTGCTAATGTCTTAGGTCTAATTTTATCTATCCCCAAATACAAAATGGCGGTTTTTTTGTTTTTGTTTTTTGTTTTTGTTTTTTTTTTTGTGACCATGAGTGATACACAATTTGAAATTTTAAGAAATCTAAATTCTCTTATAAAAAAAGTATTTAGTATTTTTTATTTTGAATTTTTTCTTTCTTTTAATTGCAGCAAAATAGGCCTTGATACACATGAATTTTTCTTCCACATGGCTTGGGGATTGGTGTGTGTTTAGTTGACCCCTCTTCTATGATCAGACATTTTCTTTTCTTGTGTATCTCTTTAAGGGGAAATAACCTCTGGGCTCTGCTCTATTCCTGCAGGCCCTGATTGCTGAGAGCTCAGGGAAAGAGATTTCAGTGTTTGTGAAGGATTAAGGAATATAAATCGACTTTATATAATATTCAAATATCAAGGTTTGGAAGGCAAAGGACCTTCCAGAAAGTGCACTTTAGGCAATACATCTCTATGACTTGCACTTCCAGACTAGCAGACATCACATTAAGATTGTAGAAAATGAGTGCCTTATTCATGCAATAAATCTTTCTTATGTAACCAGAGCCCCTTGAAAGCCAGGCGCTAAGAGACAACACAGTATTATTATTATCTGCCTCGCAAACAGTGCAGGCTAATTTTAGTGACCTATTTTGCCTGTTTTCATCCTTCATTTGTATACTTGGCCTTGCGGATAGAGTAGTTTGAATACACATTATAGTCATATTTATGTGTATTCTTGCTAAGTGCTTTTCTTGAAGATGCATTATCAAGCATTCAACATAAACCACAGAGATAGAGCCATTTATCCTTGTTAGGCAGGCAAACAGAAGGAAGTTGCTCTTAGTACTATGCGGGGCCTGAGAAGCCTTTATTTAAGTCTAAGGTAATACAGAGAGAAGAGTCTTCAGCAGATTACCTAGGGTGTTATGGAAAGAAAATAATAATTTAACATATGCATGCGCATGCTGGCCATTGCAAAGCTGAGGAGAGAGCCTTGAAGTACTAAAGAACTCATCCCAATTGACAACGGTATGGCAGAATGTGCAATGGATGATTCCTTCAGGGCATAGGTAATGCACCGATCAAGGGGTGGGTGCTATTATCCCTATTGTATATATTAGAATAAAAGCTGTCAGGTTGATGATTCTCTTAACAGCCATGAATTTGGTGTACAGCTGCAACTTCAGATTTGAATGAAATAAATTTGCCTCCTTGTACCAGCCCCACTTGAAGAACCAGGCAGGTCGAAAGAACGAGCTGTGTTTAAAGGAGAGCATCTCTGTGCCTATCGATAGGCACAATCACAGATCTATGGGAGGTCATAAAGCCTATGTTGGGGACTCTGGGAAAATTTATAAATGGGAAAAATATAAAATGACAGAGGGAAACTCCTTCTTTATTCACTGAGAGCTTAGAGGACGGTGTAAAAACTGTCAGCATGCACTTCTTAGAACTAAGACCAGAAGAAAGACTAAGGGTAGAAACGAGATGTTGGAAGAGAACATAAGGTGAAGGAAAGAGATAACGGGATGGAGCGTGAGCTTCGCAGTTATCCAGGGGGTAAGAAAAGGGAGAGGCTCCTTATTCCTTCCCTAGTGCTTCTGAATGCCCTTTGTTGAAAACTCTTAACTTAAAGTGGTATTGCTTTCTTTCACCTTTCCAAGACTTCTAAAATCAACTACAGTACTAGCCAGGTACCTTAGGAGAGATGAAAGGAAGGGAAGAAGTGAGGGAAGGAAAGAAAAAAGGAAAAGAGAAAGGAGAAAAAACAAGGGAAAGGACCTGAGGAAGGAAGGAAGGAAGGAAGGAAGGAAGGAAGGAAGGAAGGAAGGAAGGAAGAGGAAGGGGTAATATCTGGGCAAACAGTGATGGTTTCAGTCTTGACAACGTGGCAATATCTAAAATAACCTCAGAGGTAAGCTTTGGGGCATGCCACTGGGGTTATACTTAGCAACAGCAGCCTGCCGTTCCTGCCCAGAGGCCTGGACAACTCAAAACGTAACGTGTGAGCCACCTCTGCTTTCATAGGACACTGACTGCTTCCTTTCTGTGAAGACACTGTGTCCAAGAGTGTATCCCACACTCTTGCACTCATACCTCTCCTGTCATCTTGGATTTAATCTCCTGAAATGCTAAGTTCCTTCAGCATCTTTTGTCAACCAGGAGAACATGACCACTGAATCAACTAAGTAGAGCTCCTACTGGCTCACAGAGGCCAAAGTGGCAAGCACAAGGCCTGCAGGATTTGAACCACACCCAGTGTGTGTATGCGCAAGCGCGTGTGCGCATGCGCACGCACCTGCGCGCGCACGCATTATAAGCATTAGCTTGGTATTTTATGAGACTCTTAACAGTGGGGGCTGGTGTTCTCTGATTCTGCTTGGTCTTGGGCTTCCTTTCCACCTATTGGGTTGCCTCATTCAGTCTTCATATAAGGGATTTGGCCTTGTCTCATTTATCTTGTTCTGTCTTGTTTAGTTGTAGTCTCCTAGAGGCCTGCTTTCTTCTGAAGGGAGCTGAATGTGTGGATCTGGTGGGGAAGGGGAGGCATAGCGAGGGAAAGCTGGGATGAGGGAGGTTGAGATAAGAAGATATTTTCGGTTTTAAATGTTATTTTATCATAGTAACAAGCATCGTAACTAGTAACAGAAAATTAGCTTCTAAAAGTGGATCTTTCCCTCCAGTAAATGATCCATGTGGATCTTAGGCATTTGGAACTGTTTATCAAAAGGAATGTGGGAGAGCTTACAACTTTGGTCAAGAAAAAGCTCTATACAGCTATAAGCAGAGCTTAATGGGCTATTCTGGTGGGATCTTGGAAAATAAACATGTAGAAAATCATGGATAGTGGAGGCCTGATTTGTGAGGTTTAAACAAACAGGAAAGAAAGAAAGAGTCTATTAGGAGCAAGGCCTTGGGCTCTTTTGTGATATTGTGGCAAACAAGCTAGCTTCATTCTTCCCATGCCCTAGGACCCTAATGAGGTTAAATTAAAGGTAATGGACTAGTTTATTCAACTGGATACATTTCAAGACCAGAAAGCATTCAGGCTGTGGCAAGGCTGCTGCCTCCTGCGCTTATCTGTCACCATAGCTTAAAAGAAGAAAACAGTGAACAGAAAGAAAAAAAGATGTGTGTGTTTTGTTAATCCAAAGCTGATGAGCAGATTTTAAGTTCCAGCCAAAGCACATACTGAAAAAGAGGTGGTAATTATCATATAAATAGACCGTTATTTAACATTTTTATAAATATATTTTTGTCATGTTTTCTATCTCCCTACATTTCACAGTTCCTCTCAACCTCCCTCTACACCCAGTGCCATGGCCCCTTTCTTAAAAGCAAAACCAAAAAACAGCAACAAATGAACAAACATACCACAAAAGGAAAACTTAAAATCAACCAACTTAAAGACAGCTTTAGGAAGAGGGAGAGGGAGAGGGAGGGGAGGGGAGAGGGAGAGGGGGGGGGGGGAGCGAAGGAGGAGGGGGGGGGAGCGCGAGAGGGGAGAGAAAGGGGAGGAGAAGGGAGGGCGGGAGGGGGGAGGAGGAGGGGGAAGCGCGAGGGAGAGGGGAGAGGAGGGGAGACAGAAAGAGGGCGAGATGGAGGGAGGGAGAGGGGAGGAGGGGGGAGAGGGAGAGAGAGGAGAGAGAGAGGAGAGAGAGAGAGATGGGGAGAGAGAGCGAGAGAGGAGAGAGACCCAAACAAAACAAAATGAAACAATTATTTCTGGGCAGGAGTTCTACCCTGGTGTGTGATTGATAAACTCAGTGTCACTCCTTTGGAGAAAACTGGTTTACATTTTGCCAGCAAGTATCAATCACAAATAGTGTCCTCTTGCTCCTCCTCTCAATGTTGGGATCCCCAGTTTACCCATTCTTCAACAGAGATGCTTTTTCTTGCAGTACATGGGAAGGAAGGAAGAGAGAGACTCACAACTCAACAATGTGTAGACAGTGAGAAACCTGGGACCACTCAGTCCTAGATGAACGTCTTTATGAAACTTCTCCACTCAGGCTCAGGGATTATACAGAAGAGGAGGCAGACAGATGATAAGAGCTGGATGTAATAAAAGGCTCCAAGACAACAGTTTCTTCCAGATATAACAGGAACCGTGAACATATGAACCCACGGAGACAGTGGCAGCATGCACAGGGCATGCAGTGGTTGGGTGTGGTTATTAGGGAGAGATCTCTTATTCAGCACTGGGACAATAGGAAGGGTGTCCTAGTGGCAAGAGCTCACCTCCTATCATGGTATAAAAAACCCGTCAGCATTATCCACATGGTCCTGGCTTTAAGTGTTACCTATGCAATATTGTGGGAGTCATGGAGTATTGTGTCATGGTTTTACAGACAGTGGCAATATGTGGTGGCAGGCAGCAGTGTCTGCAATGAGGAACTGGGAAAACTTTGTAAAGTGTGAGGGTGAGCCTTACGTTACAGTGGAGACCTCAGGATGTGGGAGATGGCAGAATCATGGATAGCGGCTGAGGAAAATCTCATTCATAAAACAGAACAGTTAAGGAGGGAGGTTTTGTGTGTGCAACACGGAGCAGGGCTTGAGGGACATCGCTCTCTAAGTTCCTGGGAGCTTAGATGATTTCATGATGTGTAATCTGACTATTCAGGATTTGGTGTTTGTGCTGCTGGGGTTTGTTCTTGTTTTGGTCCATGTTCCCCCTGCTATTTCTCAACTCTTTCCCCTTGGAATTGAAATATTTATTTTGTGCCGTGATGTGTTTGAAGTCTATAATTTGTTTTCTGATGTTACAGCAATTCAAATTTAAGATGAGAATTGAAATTTTTTTGAGAAGCAACCATTACGGTGTACTTTATTTTTTAAATGATTTTATTTTTCTTGGTTTATGTATTTACACTTCAAATGTTATCCACTTTCCCCCCTCTCCCTTCCCAGTTCCCCCTGCTTCTATGAGGATGCTCCTATTCCCTTCCACCCCCTCCAACCTCAAAGCCCTGGCATTACCCTACATTGGGGAAACAAGCCTTCACAGGATCAAGGGCGTTTCCTTCCATTTGCACTGGACAATGCTATCCTCTGCCACATATGTGGCCAGAGTCATGAGTCTCTCCATTGGTTGGTAGTTTAGTACCTGGGAGCTCTGGTGGGGTTTGGTTGGTTGATATTGTTGTTCTTTCTATGGTGTTACAAACCCATTCAACTCCTTCAGTCTTTTCTCTAACTCCACCATTGGGGTCCCCTCGTTCAGTCCAATGGAGAGCTGCAACCATCCTCATCTGTATCAGTAGGGCTCTGGCTGAGCCTCTCAGGAGACACCTATATCTGGCTCCTGTTGACAAGCACTTCTTGGCATCAGCAATTGGTGGCTGCATATGGGATGGATCCCTAGATGTGGCAGCCTCTGGATGGCCTTTCCTTCAGTCCTGGCCCCACTCTTTGTCTCTGTATTTCCTTCCATGAGTATTTTGTTCTCCCTTCGAAGAAGGAATGAAGCATCCACATTTTGGTCTTTCTTCTTCTTGGGCTTCATATGGTCTATGAATTTTTTCTTCGGTATTTCAAGATTTTTGGCTAATACCCACTAATCAGTGAGCACATACCTTTTGCCTTCTTTAGTGACTGGGTTACCTCACTCAAGATGTTATTTTCCAGTTCCATCTGTTTGCCTAAGAATGGGTTGGAATTGTTAAAGATAATAACGACAAGGAGTGAACAGCTATGGCTCAACAGTGATATCTTTGGCTGTTGAAAAGCTATGGAGTTGTGGTGTTTCATACTGATTTGTCAACTGACAGGATCTAAAAGCTTAGATAGATAAACTTTCAGGCACACCTATGAAGGATTATCCAGCTTACATCCGCTGAGGTGAGAAGACCACTCCCCCTTACTTGGCTGGGTATGCTATTCCCTGCACTTGTGTCCTGGACTAAACATGAGCTTCCATTAATCATCGCTTTCTGATTGTAGGCTGAGAAGGACCAGTCACCTCCTGCCTTTCCTGCCACAATCTACAGTATCGCCTGCAGCTAGAGATGAAATAAGCTGCTTTCATCAAGAACATTATCAAAACAATAAGGTGAGTCACTCATACAATGCAGAAAATATATTCTATAATATCAGAATGTGGTTGAACTGTCTTGTGCAAACCGAAACAAAACAGACACACACTTGCTCACTAATCCTTCTACAGTGGCTAAATCAGTCTTTGTGAAACACCCACAGGGAAGAAGAGTGTTGATCTCTGTTTCTCTCCTGTGACAGTAGGCCATTAGTTACCAGATGCCTATTGTTCATGTCTGCAGTCAGCACCTAATCATGTCTGAACAGAAAGGAAAAATTCAATTCTCTCGGATCATAATATATTGTCAGTAAAATTGAATATAACTCCAACATTCAAAGAAAAGTAGTCAATAAATCTATGCAAACTCCTGGTACAATTTCTTACGGTTGCTATTTTTCCTGTTAAATAAGTACAACTTGATTTCCATAATGATACTAATTCTAATGTATTTTGCTTCTTAATTCCATCTGTGATTAGTCATCCCAAGAAATAATCACTTGGCAAGTAGCTTGGGATTAGATTTCTCAGTAGACATTAGTGCATGTTGTGCACTATGGTAGCCTAATGCCTTCATCCCCATGTCACCTACTGAGTTGCCCCAGCTCGCTTTGTCGTCTTGCAAGGCTGCTCACAGGCATTTGCGGGTTTGCCAGCCCCCTGGTCTGAGCACTATTTCAGTTACACTTGGCATTTGAATGGCTGGTATGAGACCTAGACCGCCCCATTAGTAATTTTTCTATTCAAACATATTCTGTAGCAACTTCCATTTAACATTTCAATGACTCTTTTGCTTTGGATAGATTCATAATCTGTTATACTTTGACACATTGGCAGGAAGAAGGGTCAACTGATGTTTCTCTGACTTTGATGATGTTCTCTTGTATTTACTGTTCTTTGAAAATGTATGTATCACTAGTTTGTATCTCTGTGTGTATATGGTATGTGTATGGGGGCAGGGATGTAAATCAGAGGACAACTTTCAGAGGTTACCACTTTTTTTCCAGTGCAGAAATCAAACTCTGATTGTCAGGTTCATCAGCAAATTACTACACCTGTTGAATCGTCTTACCAGCCCTTTAAATTTTCTTCTATTGTGATTGACCTCATAGTTTAAAAAACAAACACAGAGTTTTTGACATAAGTGCTTTATTGATAGAATATATATATATATATATATATATATATATATATATATCTTCCAAAAGATCTCTAGTGAGTATGTTTATGCTGTAGCATAATTTCAAAGTCCTTTTAAATCTGTGATTTCAATCAAATCATTATGAAATTATTAGTACTTCCATACTAGTTAATTTACTGGCAAAACCCTTTGTCATTTTAGTTCTCTTTATGAGACTAGCACTAAAAGTCTAGCACTATTTTGCTGTATTGCTGGAGTTATTGGGAAGATTTTGAGTCAGCATAAGTATTGCTAGGAATTTCAAGAACAAATAAACCCTGAAATTTTCTGCTTCAGAGCTCTTGTTATTTATTTGTCAAAACAAATTCTTATTTCACTTCCATAGAAATATGCTGATTGTGGTGTTCTACCTGTAAACTGGCCTCAGAAGCCATGACTCTAAAATTTGCGTTCCTCTTACTTCACAAATTCTGGACTCTCCTAAGTTCTTAGAACTATCAACTGCCTGATTTATATAGAGAGAAGGAAAGGAGAAAAAGTGAAAGAAATACTCTGATGGAGGGAGGGGGGCTTGTTGGGAAGGGGAGGGGAAGTTCTGTGGTGGGAAAGGAGTAAGGGCCAGGCAAGTGTGACCAGAATGTATTCTCTACATGTATGAACTGTGAAAACATGAATTAATAGTACTAAAAATACTAGACATGAAAAAAAAGAGTTTACCAGAGATGTTTTAGAGGGAGAGACGGATCATTTACTTTGACATTTCTTCAAGTTTCTCTCCATTTAGTTTGATGTTGGCTACTGGTTTGCTGTATATGGCTTTTACTGTGTTTAAGTATGGGCCTCGAATTCTTGATCTTTCCAAGACTTTAACCATGAAGGGGTTTTGGATTTTGTCAAATGCTTTTTCAGCATCTCATGAGATGATCATGTGATTTGTTTTTCTTTGAGTTTGTTTATATAGTGCATTACGTTGTTGGATTTCTGTATATCAAACTGTCCCTGCATCCCTGGGGTGAAGCCTCCTTGAGCATGATGGGTGATTGTTTTGATGTGTTCTTGGAATCAGTGTGTGGGAATTTTATTGAGTATTCTTGCAATTGATATTCATTAAGAAAATTGGTTTGAAGTTACCTCTGTTGGACCTTTGTGCGGGTTAGGTATAAGTGTAATTGTGGCTTCATAGAAGGAATTCGGTAGTGCTCCGTCTGTTTCTATTTTGTGGAATAGTTTGGACAGTATTGGTATGAGGTCTTCTATGAAGGTCTGATAGAATTCTGCACTAAACCCATCTGGTCCTGGGCTCTTTTTGGTTGGGAGACTGCTTTTATTTCTTTATGTGTTATGAAACTGTTTAGATGATTTATCTGATCCTGATTTAACTTTGGTACCTGATATCTGTCTAGAAAATTGTCCATTTCATCCAGATTTTCAATTTTGTTGAGTACAGGCTTCTGTAGTAGAATCTGATGTTTTTGAATTTCCTCAAATTCTGCTATTTTCTCTCCCTTTTCCTTTCTGATTTGTTAATTTGGATACTCTCAGTGTGCCCTCTGTTTAGTCTGGCTGAGGGTTTATCTATCTTGTTCATTTTCTGACATTTATTAACCCATACCACTCTACAGTATCATATCCCCTTTCAAGCCACCTGCACAAATATTTTGGCAATGTCACTAACTAACTAACTAACTAAATAAATAAATAAATAACATAAAACAAACAAATAGATGTAAAGAGCAGAAAGTGATCTTAGCTATGTTCTTTTCCCATGTAAATGGCAGTTCAAACCTGCAAAGGAAGCCATCTCCACATGGTATATAAGCTATATGTCCAGCAGGTTCTATGAGTGGAAACAGCTTCTCTCGATCTCCCTGGCTAAGAATCTTCTTTGCTTCCTCTCTGTGGCGTAACAAAGTAGACAATTTATCTCTCCTCCTCAAACACTGTGATATGATTACAAGGATGGTAGCCCTGAGGAAACTGAGGAAGCAAGCACAGAAGGGGTCTAGGATTGCTCTGTGATCTTCTATGCCTTGGCATGGCTATTCCTCTGTACCCGAGTGTGCACATCTTCTGCATTGAGCTATTACCTGTTTTTATGCCAGATTACGATGACCTCATGCTTTTAACTTAACATGATGAGGGTAGTGAACACTCTTTCTCTCGGGAGGGCACTTTCTACATTGCTGGAAGGCAGGGTTATGGGGACGGAATGTTTTAGCCCTCACTATTGACTATTCTTATGGCTACAGTCATGTGCCAAAATCTGCATCCATATTTCTTTGTCTAAAACTTATTTTTAAAACCTCTTTTATTATTTTAACCCTTTGCCTTTCTCTCTGATGGTAATTATGATTTTCAGATTGCAATTAAATGCCATAATAAAAATCGATATTTGTTTTTAGTCCTTTTATTTACTTGAATTTTCCTAAATTAAAAGCGATCTATCACGACTTGAATCAAATTTTCTTTGCGAATTCAGTGAGTTCCCAATGGGACAGGCTTGTATGAGAGTGCTTTTCAGGATATCTCAACATTTTCACGAACGGAATCTAAGTATCATGGTGAATTCAGTAGGTTCCCAATAGGATTCGCATGTAATAAGGGTACTGTTCAAGATACAGCAACATTTTAACGACCTCAAACACTGTTTCTTTGTGAATTCAGTTAGTTCCCACTAGCAGGACCTGGTAATATGTGTACTTTTAAAGATTTATCAAAATTTCGTCAGCCGAATCTAAGTAACTTGGTGAATTCAGTTAGTTCCCAATAGGCCGCAATAGTAATAAGTGGACTGTTCGGGATATAGAAAAATTTTCACTACTTGAATCAAATTTTCTTTGCGAATTCAGTGAGTTCCCAATGGGACATAAAAAAAAAAAAGCGATCAAAAATTTCAAAACCTTATTTCTCTCATTGTTTTTAACTAGATGCAGCTGCCTTTCTAGAAATAAAGTCCCCTGGTCTCTAACTATGTAATCTTTCTCATTTCTACCTATAATCGGCCAGTTATTCTCTAGGTATCACTTTCAATGCCTCCTCACAGCACACAATAGTATCCACTACACAGTAGTGTTTCGATGCTTCTAGCTATTTCTACTGGAACTGCTCCCAAAGATGAGATGTAGACTGGTGTTAACCATATTATAGGTGATGGTTGTACCAAATATTTACTACTGAGTAACCCAAGTTCTATTTTTCAGTTTTTGATTTAAATTTCCTATGATTATTCCTCAATCTCTGAAGCATATGTACAACTTCAGTTCTGCATTATAAAGTGCTTCCTGTCTTAGCTACTGGTTACTATAGTTAATGAGTTAAATAACACTTCTATTACAAAGTAACAACGGAATCTTAGTGGCTCAGCACTGCTAAGTCTTGTTTTGTCTTTCTTCAGTTGCTCCTTTCTGTGAAATCCAGGTCCTGCAGCCTGAGAAATCACCTAATCCTTCCCCTAATCAGTAACCAGTGTTTGTTTATGTGTAATAAAGGGACAAAATGAGAGAGAGAGAGAGAGAGAGAGAGAGAGAGAGAGAGAGAGAGAGAGAGAGACAGCGAGACAGACAGAGACAAAGACAGACAGAGACAGAGAGAGGAACAGAGAAAGAGAGGTAGAAAAACAGAGACAAAAAGACAGAGACACAGAGAGAAACAGAGACATGGGGAGACAGAGATAAAGAACCAGTGAATACGAAAAGCAAGATCTGAACTGACATAGTATACCTGCCAGCATTTCATTAACTACAATTTATTCACATGATCCCCAGTGACTGGAAAAGGGCTAAAAGTATATTTGTGTCTTTTCAAAGGAATGATTTGGTAAGCATATAAATCTACAACACAGGAGCGCCAAATAAAATAACATGTATAGTACCCCTGGCAGACTATCTGACACATAGGAGGTATTCGATAACTATCTGATACCAGTAAAGAAAGCATTGTATGTACTGACTGGTCTCAATAAAATCCTGAAGAATTTCTACTACTTTTTCACAAGATTTAACAAAATATATCACTAGAACTAGGATGACATTTTCAATTACTGAAACTTTGACATTGCATATATTCCAAAGTATAGGATATTCTACAAAAGAAGAAGAAGAAGAAAAGTGTTGTATTTAGCTTTGCATGAAACCTTGTGTACAGGTGAACACATAGATGCAAACTCCAAAACACCATCTAAGAAATTACTGAAATTTCTTTCAACATGTGTTAAAAGAAAATTTCTCAGCACATCTTCAAGTAACTGTATAACGTGGCTTTCCATTAACCCCAGAGAAAAGACAGATACAATAAATGAAATGATTCCACATTGGTCTCAAAATAAACAATGTGTATTGTGTGGAGGGAAAGGAATTTCTTCTTTCCTGTTCTAGACTGTAAGTATAAAGTATAAACTATCATTGAAAATACCCCTCTGCCTAGAATCTGGGAGGACACAAGTCCTTGATATCTGACCTTTCTTCACTCTTTGTGCACTCATAATATCTTATAGACTCCTTGTGTGTGAGTGGAGAGAATTTTGTCTTAGGAACAAACGCCTTTTGATCTTTATGACATCCAAAAGTAATAATAATTTTAATGAAAGTAATGGCTTGGGAGTCATTTCTGGAGAATGTCAATCATGAGGAAAAATGTCAGAAAAATATATTAATGTCTCCATGCAGAAGAAGCCTCAGATGGATATGACATTTGAAAGAGTTAGCAAAGGGCATATCTTCTACAATAACATCCCGTTCGAATCAGATTTAATATGGGCACGTGGGGACCATCGAAAGGTTTAACTTAGGTTTCTAAAGGTTTGCAAACTAAAGATTTTTAGTTTAAGAACATCTCAAGCATGCTGCAATTTTGTTTACATCTCAAAGAAATGAGATGATGAAGCACCGTGTTTGTGGCAGTATCTTTGCCCAGGAAATTATAAAATTATACTTTGTTTTAAAGGCAATTGTTTTGACTCTATTTTATTTCCATTTAATGTACTTTATCTTATTCAAGACAGAATATTGTTAAATCTAGGGACAATATCTGGAATATCAATACATCTAGGTATATGGTTGGCATAAAGGTAGGCCCTTGAGAAGCAAAAGAATGTGGCATCAAATATTCAAAAAATTTCACACTTGAAAAGCTCACATTAGTGATTTTCACATCTAATTGACTATCTGAGTGCCATTTGAGAGCAATATCAGTAAAGGAGTAAAATTACAGGAGCAGAAATAGTTATGGTCAAACTCAGAAAGTCATATAACAACATAAGCCAAAACAGGTATCTATGAAAGAAACCCAAAGAAAATTGTAGAAGAAAATATAGTGAATAAAAGCAAATCATAATGGAATGCTCATTAAGATCCAAGGTGGAAATTGAGGGTTAGTTGAACACGACCTAAAGCTTTTTAAGATGAGATGGATGGAAACAGATCTCAAGAATATCACAGAACTTTAGACGAAGATCTGAACATCTTTCAGCAATACCCTGGGATGCCAAGCAGGTTGTGGGACACTTTCAAGGAATTTCAAGTATTGATGCCATGATGAAAGTCTTTTCCTCTCTTTACTTGGGATACTCAAACCTTGGCAGAACAATATTTTGAACTGACAATCTATAATTTGTTTTAGAAACTGATTTCTGCATTGAATGAATCTTAGCATCCTCACAGATGTCTGCTCATCCCATGATACAAAAGCCTCCATAGTGATTACAACAAAGATATCTACCAACAGAGATAAATTATGTCTGGTACCAAATATACTTTTGTGCAAAAATACAAATGTAAAGAATAGCTAGTTACACCACTTATTTATTTCTTAATGCTGCATGTATATACACACACATCCACAACACACACACACACACACACACACACACACGATTTCTCTTTTACTAAACAGGTGAAGTTTGATTTTCCTCTGTAGCCACTGGAAACGTATTACTGGGTTTCCTGCCAATTTCCTAACACCTCTGTTGATCATGGGAATTTCTGTAGTGTTCTTTGTTTATTCCCAATTTTGGCACCTTCTTCCTCTTGCTCATTTTAAAGGATTAACCTTCTGTGTCCGTAACTGCCCATGTCATTTGTTTTGGTCTACTTCCCTAGCCTTTCCGCCATTCTCCACACAGAAAAAGCAAAGCCAATATGACGTGTGAATTAACATTTCTGCTTTGTCTAGACCAATACGGGAACTGCAAAGTGATCATCACAGAGATGTGAGTCATGGGATCAACTGAGACCCATCTTGTCATAGTCATGGATGCCTTCCTTTTACTCACCTTTGCAGTTCTTTGTCACACAGAGTGTGGTCGCCTGTGTGTGGGACCCTTCTTGAACTGGGAAGTGCAAACATTTGTGGTTATTGATAGTTCATGATGGTCCAAGCCGTGCATTTGGCATCCCTATCTTCCAGTTCTATCATTCTTTCGATTTCTTGACAACAGTACCTATGTCTTAATGAAGATTGTATAAATGTCTTATTTAGGGCTGATCAGTCAACTGTCACTCATCCGCAGTACCCTGTGCAGCCACAAGCCTCTGCATTTACCACAGATCACTGAGTGTGGCAATTATCTGTAGATATAAACGTACCTCTTTTGAAGGCAGTTCAGTGCTATTTGAGATCAGCTAAACCACAGCACTAAGTTGTCTCCTAAATCACGTGACCTTCCTTATTAGGGTTTAATTTTGATGTTGTTTTGAAGACTTGCACTACCAGGTATGGAGTTTTCACTGTTGGATTGGACCTCAAATACAACCAGAAAGAAACTGGTTATTCCAGTAACAGCTATGTCACAATTGTGCAAAAGGTACATTTTACCTGGGAGGTTGATAGGGTAGTTCGCAAGGCACCAACTGTCTTCTCCTACTGTGAACCTTGCCTGCACATTTCTAACAAATTTATAAGAATAGAGTTTTTTTTCTGCTACAGTGAATTTTGCTGGTATGAAATAGTTCACCTTCCCTGAAATATAGGGGTACCACAGCAACACAAGATGGATGGCATGTTGGTTCATATTTTTCCCCTGAGCACTTTTACAGCTAGCCTCATTAAGCAAAAGTAACTGAAAATATGTGAAGGAAGCTGAAGAATGCACTCTGCTGAGGAAAACAATACCAGAGCCCACGTCCTTTGTCTTGCTTCAATTTGGTTTCATGCTCTGGCCTCGGGTTCTAATTGCTTTCTTTGCCTCATCTACGGGCATCTTATAGTTAAGTGGCAAGTTTCAAACTTTCTGGCTACACATTATCATCATTCTGCATGAAATTCCCCTGTCCCCTTTGGAGTGGTCTTCAAAATACAATTCCCTTCTTTGTGATTTAAACTATTTGCAACCACGCAGGAATTTTCATCATCACTTCTCCTCGTTCTTATACTTCCCTGACTACAGGATTGCATATGCTATTAAGGAAAGGACTAATAATACATTTTCCTTTAACTTGTGTGATAGTACCTGATTGGCAGAAAGTAAGGGTATGGTTTCAAAACTGTACATGTCACATTTTAACAGAGGCACCTGAACTTATGGATGACCTTCTGTTGACTCCAGAGTCATCTCAACCCCCTGCACCTTTTGGGAGTATGGACACTGAGACCCTCGGATTCTCATAACAGTATGTCTCGCTTTCAGCTCCACTCTGGCTGTGAAGCTCGGTCAGCCTTTTCCAGGTTTCAGTGAATTCCCCCAGCTTAGATTTGCTGCTGTAAGTCTCTTTGCCTTTGTTGCTTTTTTATCTGTGTTATTACCTTGTAAAAGAGTTCCGATACATTAGTGGCTTTTATTGAAAGCCACCTCCAATCTGTTTTGGAAATAGGCAAGGTATAAACAGTAAATAAATAATGAACTAGGGAAGAGAGAATTTTTATAGCTTGTTGGCAGCAGAGACGAAACTGGAAGCTCATTTCCAATTCCCGTCCCAATCCTCTTTCTTCATAACAACCTGTCTCCCCCATGCATTTGTGGGTCTAATATCTTTTATCATTGTGGACTTGAAGACTCAATGAATAATTCCCAGTGCAGTGCCAGATTTATTCTTAGGTGTTTCATTCACTTATGTGCCTCTTGAGGCCAAGGCTCAGTATTAGAGACACTGGTCTGAGCATCTTATATGATTATAGCATTACTCACTATCTAGTAGGGGGTCAAAGTAGATGTTTGGACCCTGGAGTAAAAGTTAGGCCCAGTGATCTACAGTATCTTCTACTCCAGTGAGAGAAATGCCCTGCTTACCTTTTCCACTTTGAAAGTTCACGTAGAATGAATGTTTTAGCTTGACTTTCACTGTGTTCTCACTGGTCCAAGGAAAGGAAGCATTTTATTTACAGTTTATGCTTCACTCCATGGTAGCCTTTCTGCCCAGCTACCTTCTCAAATCTTAATTTCCATTCTTGTCTTTTCCTCTGCAAAATATTTGTCAGAAATGGAGCATTTAAAAACAGCATATTTATTCAAGGAATACCAGTGAAGTATTAAAGCCCAGTAACAGTGTACAAAGCACTAAGTTGAACGGTAAACTATTGCAGTTTGTCCTGAGCAAAATTAAGTATCAAATTCATGTGGTGAAGACAATACAAGCGATGAATGACACCTTTGAAAATATGTGACCCCAGGTGCATATTACAGACATGATATTGGCCCCAAAAGACTACCGGGGGATGGGGGAAGCTTTTCCCAATGATTACAAATATGGAATAATTTGTTTCTAGATTATCTATGAATGATGGAAACACAGCAGAAACTTCTGGGTAATTTTAGAACTGTTGGCTGGACTGAAGTTAGAGAGCAGTATCATGTTTACAGACCACACGACTCGGGTTTGTCACCGTCTCTATCACTCATGCACACTCCCAGTTCCTTACTGAGCCCATGGACATCGGACATGCCAGTGATGGTCTTTATGAACCTCTCACATGTTTGCATGCAGGAGCCATGCACAAGAGCTCTCTTAGCTTTCTTAGAGGCATGTTGTCTTTGAGCCTCCTTTTTCCTGCGTACATAAGATGCCAAATGTCAACATGTAATTGTACATAGATGTCTAACATTCAGAAATGAAACTTAAAGTTCCAAGAAATACTCTGGTTCATAGAGGCTTTTCAAACTGTTGCCTGCTATTTCCACATATGTTATTCCATTCCTATGGTAGATTTCTTACTGGCCCTGAGCTGAAACACACATGGCAGCCTCTGTAGGGTGTTAACTCCTTGCCTAAGCAGTAGGCTTGCTTTGAACCTGGCCCGAGGCCTCTGTGCTTCAGTTCCACATCCACCCTTAATTTTTGGTACATTGGGCAAAAGCTGAGCCTCGTCTAACGAAGTCATCTTCGAAAAGAATGGGAGGAATAAACTATGAGGAATATAACTTTAATGAGGCATGAGAGATAAATGGCCTTTGAAACAAATATAAAAGGCTCGTGTTGGAATTCTAATTTGACTTTGCATTGTTAATTCTCTAAGACCATACTTAACGATTATGTGAAGTTTTAATTTTTCAAAGCGTTTCCTTTGATTGACTTTGATTTCCAAACTCTTTACTTCCCTGTTATCATAACTTCTGGCTTAGGCCACGGAGATAATTTATAACCTAGTTTGATATTTGGGCTTTTGCTTTATCTTGCTGCACTCAAGCCTAACTCTTCTTATTGTGTGCAAATTATTTTGCACATTTTTCATGAACTCATTGATTTATTGCTGTTAGGACCATTTGGGCCTTTTTAAAAACCTGTAAGTCATGCTTAGTTGTCTTCGTTTAATGTTTTATCATGAAAGTGTTCAAAACCACACAAAGGTAGAGAGACTGATATCGTAAATCTTTGTATGTCCAGCATCCAGTTTTAGCAACATGTGGCTAATTGTGATTTGAGGCATAGACTATACAGCTATATTCCTCATGAAGTAGATAATTCTATTTGCATTTCTAAGGGAATGACTCGGATCACCTAATACTATTGCCATAACAAAATCAATCACATTATTAATTCAATTAAAAATAATGCTGATTTAATATTATTAATTACTTATTTGACCAGAATAGTTTTAGCTATTTTCCAAATTATGTTCATAAATCACTAACTATCCTGTAAATATTCTTTTGTTTTTCTGTCTTGAATAAGAATTTCAACAACACACCTGGTTAATTTTCATGTATAGTTGTTGTTTTCAACAACTCCACTCTTAATTCTCTTTTATTTTCCTCACCTTGGGCTTTATTCTTTATTTTGCAAGCTATTGAGGAAAAAAATGCAAGTTTTAAATAATTTTCTATAAAAAGTCTAGTTGAGTTTCCCACCGTCTAGATTTTGATGATTCCATTCTTATGGTGTTATATGAGAATGCATCTATTTCTCTCTGAATTACGACATGGTTAGAGATTCTTGAAACTCAAATTTTTATGAGAATATTTTGTAGGCAAGTTTGGTCCACACTTGTAGCATTGTACCCCTCCTTTCTATCATGCCTAAAGTCTGATCATCACCAAATGTCAGGAGATTAACACTTCCCTCTACCTTCTTAGTGAACAAGTTTCTGGTACTATTTTTATAAACTGCATGAAATGGATTAAAGAACAAAACATAATACAGAGAGAGAATAGCAAAAACTGAGAGGCAGAGAATTGTATCCCATGCTCTGTGACTACATTGACACTGGGACCTCTCATGCTATCGGAAATTCTCCTTCTCATCTTGAAGTCTTGGCTTTGTAAAGGATGTTCTATATCTTGAATGGTATAATTCAAAATCTGAGTCTGCTTCAGACCTTTGCTCTTTAACTTTGTTCAGCACAAAACTGAACATCCCTTTCTGCCTCCAAATCCTGGGTTGGTCCAAGGTCTACCTGTTTCCTCTTTTGGAAAATAAAGTAAGAGTAATGACATGAGGTAAATGGAGCTTTTAAAGAGAAAGACCTACAAACTCCCAACAGTTGAAAATGTATTTTCTCAATTTGGAGTAATGAGACATTTACTAAAGTAGAAAAATTTAATAAAGTAGACTCATGCTTGTGAAAAGTGGGTAATAGTGGGTTGAATTAATGAATCAAGGAGCTTTTAAATCATGGTCATATTCATTGCTGTGAGTCTTTCTTTTTTCTTTTCCTTTATTTTATTCTTTCCTCTGCCTCTCCCCAGGATTTCATAATCTTTTCTCTCTGGATTCATTTAATTTTCAAGGAAAGGATTTTGCATGCTAGAGGACAAATGCTAGAGGACTAACATCCAAAGGAAATAGTTAGCTGTACCTTTTTGATATTCAATAACAATTCATCTTGTTTTCAAAGAAAGAGAAGATAAAAGATAAAGGAAACATACATAAGACAACTAAGGAGAATATTCAGGAAACAGTAGGGACATTTCAGGTGTCAGAGTCAAAGGATCAGAGGACAGGGTGATGTGGAGCCCGAGAGCCGTATGGATTTCCAGGATGGCTTTCCTGGGTGCAAAGGAAGATACCCAGGATTTACTTAATCTCTTCCAATACTTAGATATCATCAACATCATTTTTGTTATCATTGTCATCATCATCAATGTTTTATTCATGTATTTGCATGTTTAAAGGATCTACTGTTCACCATAAATAGGAATTAATAAAGCAAATTCATGACATGTATTGTCCTATAATAAGTCTGGGAGCTTAGTTGGGGTGACCACAATAATTAAACCTGCAAATGCATGTGGATTACAAGAGTAAAACATGTCAAGAAGCATAGACACACTGTACAAACTTAAAAAGACAGTCTAACACTTGCATCAGGAGTGGCTTCTAAAGAAATCTGTGATAAAAGTTTAATAATCAAGTTAAGTAGATAGAAAATGCTTGGAATACAGATGTGCTGATGACCTTTTTGTCAACTTAATACAGGTAAAAGCCAAGTAGGAAGAAGGAATCTTAATTGGGAAATGCTTCTATCAGATTTGTGAGTAGTCAAGTCTTTGAATCTTTTTTTTAAATGTGGGTGGAACCTGCCTACTATAGGTGGTCTAAACCCTAGTCAGTTACTTCTGGTTTGCTTTAGAGAGGTTGAGCAAGCCATGAAAATCAAGGCACTAAGAAATGGACCTCCAAAGTGTCTGCTTTAGTTCCTGGCTCCAGTCCCTGCCTTCCTTGAGTTTTCTGCCATTGTTTCCTTCAAGGATGAACTGTGAGTGATTAGGGTATGAAAGTCAAATAGACTCTTTTTTTCTCCTGATTTGCCTTGGGTCAGCATTTTAACACAGGAATAGACAACAAACCAAAGCATAAAGTGTAAGCAATATTATTTACATTTAAATAAAATCAAATTTTTATTATTGGGCAGAGGAGCCCACCTGCAGAAAGCTGAGGCTTTCTGGGCTCTTCAGATACTGAGATCAAGATTTCAGCAAACTGTGTTACAGCTTAGATTTGTGCTCTGTAGTGTTGGGTAAGGGAAAAAAGTGGAAGCACCCAAGCCAGTTCTGTGATTCTCAAATGATGTTTTATGGTAGATCTTTTGGAAAGACACAGAAAATATCACTGTAGCATGGACCCTTGGTACTCTGTTGTAGTTTGAATATAAGATGTCACCGAAGAGTCCCATCAGATGGACAAGCACCAATACTTTACACTATTAATAATGCTTTGTTATACTTGAAGACAGGAGTCTAGCATGGCTGTCTGCTAAGAAGCTCTACCCACCGGCTGACTCAGACAGATCCAGGCACTCAGGTCAAACAGTGGATGGAGTTTTGGGACTCTAATGGAAGAATTGGAGGAAGGCCTGCAGTCCCTAAGGGGTAGGAACTCCATGGAAAGACCAACAGAATCAACTAACCTGGACTTTCAGCACTCACAGAGACTGAACAACCAACTGAAGAACATACACAGGTCTAGGCGTCCCTCAACACATATAGCAGATGTGCAGCTTGATCTTCATGTGGGTCTATCCCATATGAACAGGGACTATCCCGAAAGGGGTTGCCAGTATGTCGGCTATGTTCTTCTAGCTGGGCTGCCTTGTCTAGCCTCAGTGGAAGAGGAACCACAGAAAATTAAAGTGTCAGGGTCAGGGCATACCCAGCGGTGCCACAACCCACTCAGAGGAGAAGGGGAGGACGTGATAGTTGTGATTGGGACGAGTTTAGAAAGTGGGGTATAAAATGAATAAGTAAAAAAACTAATTAATTTAAAAAAGTTTCTTGCCATCTGGTGTCATTATTGAAAGCTGGACTGGGTCAAGAAGGCAATAAGCTAATCCATAATTGAATGTATTTAGTGTTACATTTTACTGGGCTTTTAGGAGTTGGAAACTAGTTAGAGGAAGTAGGTCTTTAAGGTAGTGCCACTGAAGGGTGTGTCTTGTCCCCAGCTCCCTTTATTCTTACTGCTACCTGGATATCTTGAGATAAAATGCCATATTTTTCTACACTGATGTTCTCCCTCATCACAGGCCCAGGGATGAGGAGAAAGTCATGAGGAAGAAGGGAATCTTTGAAGCAGTAATCCAGAACACCACTTAACTCTTAAAGTAATTTTCTCCACTGTAACAAAAGGTTAAGAAACATATTTTCTGATTCCCATATAAGCTATATTACTATTTTCTGCTTTCCATGTTGATTTTCAGTACAGATTTTAATAAAGAAAACAAATTTTTATTCAAATTATTTTTTTATTTATGTTCCAAATGTTGTCCCCTTCCTGGCCCCACCTCCCTGAGTTCTTCACCACTTCCCTTTTGCCTTTGAGAGGGTGCTCCCCAACCTACCTACCAACCCTCTTCACGCACTCACCCATCCCCATCGCAGAACATGTAGCACGAAGCATCAAGTCTCTATAGGTTAGGCTCATCCTCTTCCACTGAGGCCAGACAAGGCAGCCCTCTGCTACATATGTGCCAGGGGGTCATGGACAAGCCCATGTATACTCTTTGGTTGGTGTCTTAATCTCTGGGAACTCTGAAGGTCTACGTTAGTTAATTCTTATGGTATTGTTATCATCTTCAGCTCCTTCAAACCTTGCACTAGGGGGGACTCTTTCATAGGGGTCCCTGACCTCAGTCCAATGGTTGGTTGTAAGTATCTGTGTTTGTCTCAGTCAGCTGCTGGTAAATCCTCTAAGAGGAAAGCCATGCTAGGCTCCTGTCAGCAAGCACCACATGGGATCAGTAATATTGTCAGGGTTTGATATCTGCTCATGGGATGGATCCCAAGCTGGGCTTGTCACTGGATGACCTTTCCATCAGTCTCTGTTCCATTTTTGTCCCTGCATTTATTTTAGACAAGAACAATTTGAAGTCAGAAATTAGAAATTTTGAAGATGGGTGGGTGACCCCATCTCTCCACTGTGGGCCCTGTCTACTGAAGGTGGTCTCTTCAGGGTCCATCTCCCCATTGTTAGACATTTTGGCTATGGTCATCTCCATCAAGTCCTGGGTGCCTCTCGCATTCCAGGTTTCTGGAATTTTCTAGAGGTTCCCCCAACCCTATTTACTCACAGCTGCATATTTCCATGCATTCTCCAGGCCTGCCGGGCTTCTTTACCTCCTCCCCTAATACCTGATCCTGCCCCCCTTTTCCTTTCTCCCTCTCCTCTCCCACTCAGATCCCTTCCTCTCTTTGCCTCCCATGGTTATTTTGTTCCCCCTTGTAAGAGGGAATGAAATATCATCACTTGTGCCTCCCTTCTTATTAAACTTCATATGGTCTATGAGTTATATCATGTGTATTCTGTATTTATTGGCTAATATAAGTCACTAGCCATTTAAACTATATTTGTTCTGCCATGAGGGAAGTTGAATACTTCTATCTTAAAAATGGTTGAGTTTGGAGAGCCATTTATCCCTTAGAACTTTCATCTGTATTTGTTTATCTCTGGGGAGGACCTGTTTTTCTGCCCTGTGTATGTCTCAAAATTTTTATGAGAACCCAGAAATATGGCATTTTGAAAGTATTTTACATGAAATGTATAGCACTTCTTTCTCCTAAAGTTATAGACATTATGCACAACACAGAGGGTTTAAAGATATAAAACACTACTTATCTATGCGGATAGAGAGAATGTGCTGTCAGAAAAACAATATATTAGACTTTTAAAAGGGAATAAAACTGAAATACAGCTTATTTTTTGATGTTAAGTACTTTGTAGAAGCTAATTGCATACTTCTAAGGAAATTAGCATGTTAGGACAAGATGCCAAGGGCCAGCCATGGCTTAGAGAGGGGTTCCTGAGAGAAGGAATATTTGAGAGTGGCCAAAAAATAACTAGAAGAATCATGGGTTACAAGTTGATGGAGTACATTCTGCTCTGCTCAAGACAACTTGTTCTTGCTATTCTAAAAAACTCTCTGAATAGCTCATTTCTTGAAGATCAGAAGCCTAGTCTTTCTTTTCACATATCAATTTAATTATTATTCCAGGCTTCCTTTGGATTATCCCATGAATCACCATCCCAAGGCTTCACCCCCTTGATTCTTAGAATGAGACAGCAAAAACATATTTTTTAACATTGCAAATGAATTCAGAGATCTGCCTGCCTTTGTAAGTACAGACAATAAGCTAGCTGGGTGGAAACTCTCCCTGAAATCACCATTCCTACCAACCCTGAACATAACCTTGCTCTAGTCTATGCTAACATTGAACTCAGGAATATGCCTGCCTTTGTATATGACAAGCCGGCTCATAGTGTAGCTGCATCTTCTCCTTTAGGTTTATGAAACTCCTCATATAATTCATATTGCATCCTAATATTTTGCATAGTTGAGAAATGATATATTTTGGAACTTATGTTTTCAGAATTCTTTCCCACAGCCTTAAGGGCTATCCTGAAGGTCTTCATGTTTACTAGTATGCTAAGGATATAGACCTACCTGCTAGAGAATGGTTCTAAGACTTAGATTTAATCAGGTATCTGCATGTCCAGACACTGAAGGTCCTTGCCCTCAGTTGGTTTTTGATCAACCAATAAAGATGACAATGGCTAATAGTTGGGCACAAGGCAGGACCTGAGTTGCACAGGCAAGAACACGGAGACGAATGGGACAGAATTGCCATGACTTGGGAAAGAAGAATGGGACACAGTAGTGGTAGGAGATAAAGCCAACCAGCCATATGAGATTTCAGGTAAGTGGCCACTGGCTACTCTCCTGATTGGGTCTAGGGTAGCAGGGAAGGTTAGGAGTGACCAGCCTTTGAGGGAGAAAAGACAACAAAAAGCTAATATATGTGTGAATTTCATCCACACATCAACAGATAGCTCCTGGGTGGATGTGCATATGCAATCTGCTGGGAGCCAAAGCCATGAAGCAAAAACTCACCAAAAGAGATGGCACCCAAAGTGGGGACACACTATTAAAAATAATGTAGGGATTCTGGGATGAAATGCACACACATAAATGATAAAAGTCTAGGAAGGGGAAGAACTGATGTTTCAGTGAATGGAGCCAAGTCACATTGTTCCAGCATGAGATACTAGAAGAAAGGAATACAGCCATTGGCAGGGATTTACCCCCAGGTTGCCTGCTAGGAAGAAGACAATAAGAGGCAAGCAAAAAAGCTGCCTGCCTCCAGCCACCAGATAAATAAATCACAGAAATTTATAAATCTGATTTAATTGTTTTTAAGGATAGAAGGAAATATACAGATTTTGCCCAGCTACTTGGGGATTTCTTCCTGTGGTTTGAAACTGATACTAACTGCTTAAATTGAGAAGCTGGAAGCCCCTGCTGTGCAGAGAGGCAGGCCAACTTGTAGGAAGAAGAAAATGAAAGGCAGAGAGCCAGATGCAGTAGATATTAAGCTCCACAGAAGGGAAAAGGTAGGGAGAATATATGAACAAATATTTTGACGGTATTTAAAGGTCTTCCAAGGGCAAATTCTTGGGATTTTTGAACACGGTCTACACAAGATTTCTGGGATTATTAGCCAGGTACAACAAAAAATAGACCTATAAATAGGTTTATACAATAAGTATAAGGGAACTTAATAAAAGTTAGATATAGAGTTGTATAAAAATTGAATATATATTCACATATATATATATGTATATTAGGTTGAAAGGAGGGTCTAGGAAGTCTAATCTATCTCAGACAGTAGAGGCTTAGGACTTGAGCATAAAGAGAAAGGGACATACTATAATATGTACCCACAGAGATATTAATCTCCATACTAGGATTTAAATATATAGAGATGTATAAAATATTGAGGCTTTCGATGTTAAATTATGATAAAAAAACAAGAGGTGGTGAAAAAACACTCTCTTGATGCTAATATTTGTTTAGATTGCTTTAATTCTTTGAATTGTTTTAATTATCAAAATGTGTGTGGTTACAAGTTTGGTGGTTATATTAAAATTCCTGTGGGAGAGAGGTCAAGTTATACCTATAATGATTTATGGTTACTGGTTCAAGAACATGTTATTTTGGGAGAGAGGCTGTATTTGTGTTGACAAGAAAGGAAAAAAGGATCTGGTCCTCTTCTAGAGTGATATGGATCAAATATGACAGGGGAAGGTCTCCTAAGGGTCTCGAAATTTTGAGAAAATCAAACAAGACAGGGAAATTGATCTTCTGATTCTGTGACATGGGAACAGTCCAATAATTGACTTTGACATAAAAATGTCTCTAGACAAAAGTTCAGCTAAAATAAGACAACAAATCTAATTGGTTATGGAATCCTTAAGATTCTTCGTGTCTACCTTCATATGACATGGATGAAGATTTATTACAATTGGTTATTGATAAAATTAACTCATAAAAAGACAGGTGCCATTCACCTGCTTAAACAAGGAGAAAATTTTCATCTTTAACCGATCTGTGCACCCTGCACAATCCATATGGATATCTTTTATTATAAAGCAAGTATATCTTATTTTTACTGGTAATTTTACTTACTTATGTTTCAAATGTTAACTTTCCTTCCCAGTTCCCCTCACCAACCTCCTAATCATCACCCTCTGCTTCCATGAAGGTGCTCCCACTTATCCACTCACTTCTGCTCCTGCCCCTATCATTCCTATGCTGGGGCATCAAGCCTTAAAGAAACGACCAGGCTCCCCTCCCTTGATGCCAGATAAAAAGCAGTCCTCCTTTACATATGCATCCTGAAGCCTTAGAACTTTCCTTGTACTCTTCTGTTGGTCATTTAGTCTTAGGAGCTCTGGAGCTCTGGTTGGTTTATATTATTGCACTTCCTATGGGTTTGCTTCAGCTCCTTCAGTCCTTTTCCTAACTCCTCCATTCTTAGTCCAATAGTTGGCTGCAAGCAACTGCTTTTGTATTTGTCAGGCTCTAACAGAGCCTCTCAAGAGACAGCTATATCCAGCTCCTGTCAGCAAATACTTCTTGGTATCAGCAATAGTGAGTGGGTTTGGTGGCTACCTATGGGATGGATCCCCCAGAGGGGGCTGTCTCTGGATGGCCTTTTCCTCAGTCTCTGTCCAATCTTTGTCTCTGCCCCTTTAGATGGGAGCAATTCCAGGTTAAAATATTTGAGATGGGTAGGTGGTCCCATCCCTCAAACACAGGCAGTGCCTAACCTCTGAATATGGTCTTTACATGCTCTCTCTCCCCTTTGTTGTGTATTTCAGCTAATGGTATTCCTGTTGGGTCCTTAGGAGACTCTTGATTTTCTGGAATCTGGGACTTTCTGATGGCTACCCCCCAGTTCCCCATGGCCCACTGCTACACACCTCTGTTCAATTTCCTGACCCATGGTAGATCTTCCCGTCTCCCCACACACCTGATCCTTCCACCCCCTTTTCTCATTCCACTCCTTCCTCTATCCAAAGTCCCTCTCACCATCTACAGGTCATGATTATTTTGCTCCCCCTTCTAAATAGGACTGAAGCATGCACACCTTTTTCTTCCTTCTTCTTGAGTTTCATATGGTCAGTTAGTTGTATCATGGGTATTCTGAGTTTTTTCCCTCAGTAAGTATTCTTTTGTGACTGGGTTACCTCACTCAGAGTGATATTTTCTAGTACCAGTCATTTGCCTAAGAATTTCATGAAGTTATTATTTTCAATAGGTGTGTAGTACTCCACTGTGTAGATGTACTATATTTTCTGTATCCATTCTTCTGTTGAAGGACATCTGGGTTCTTTCCAGCTTCTGGCTATTATAAGTAAGGCTGCCATGAACATAGATGAACATGTGTCCTTGTTATATGTTGGATCATCTTTTGGATACATGCTCAGGAGTGGTATATCTGGGTCTTCAGGTATTACTATGTTCAATTTTCTGAAGAACTGCAAAGCTGATTTCCAGAGTCATTGTACCAGCTTTTCATGGCACTGAGATTTTGGTTATGATATTCATATATAACAGAATGTACAGTTTTGATAATATTTAGCTTCAGAGATACTGAACTAACCTGCTGTTCTAGCATCTTTCTTCCTGATGCTGTCCAGAAACTTGCTTCCAGAACAGCCTCAGGAATTGCTACTGATTCCAATTGATTTTATTGCGTCCAAAGTTTTAGGTGGATCCAGTAAGAACTTCAGGCAAGTTCCACGTCTTCTAAGCATATAGAGAATGCATAATATATACTAAAGATATCTTTCTTAAGTCTAACCATTTTTTTTCATTTTACTACCCCTCCCCACTCCTTTAAAGAATTTCTTCTTGTCCCTTTTCAGCAGGAAGAAGTCATGGAGAGTTGTTAGCCAGATCCCCCGGGCTTGAGTGTCTGGTTATGGCTATTTTACAAATTATAGATAGGTTTCATTTTAAATGATAATTTGGGAATGGTCATAATTTTTAACAGGGATGAATTAGATGGGATGTATTACTAAATTAGTTTTTGAACAAAGCATTGGGTAGCCATGATCTTATATTGGTACTAATATTTGTAGTCAATGTAAAATTGAAGTTATGATGTCTTACATTGATACAAAATTTATATATTGATATAGAATTAAGGTTTTCATTTGTATAAATCTGTTTATTGATTCAAATTTTGAAATTAATACTGTTAATTTTAGATAGGCATTGCTCTTCAAAAACATTGGCTGTCCACAGAATCTGACATTAATTCATTTCATTATTATTAGAAATTTCAACTAGAGAAATGTCTGCTTCTGAAGTATCCCTTCGCAGTTCAAAGACGATGTTGAGCATCTTTACCTCCGAGCAAGGTTTCTTATTGTAGCATGGAAGCTATGGATCAGAAATTGACTATTTCATGTACAGATAAACTGCTGTCTAAAAGAACAGACAGATATGGGATACTTGACTACTAATCTCTGCCAAGACAGGATAAGTTGATCCTTTATATTCCTACTTTATATTAAGGTCTGCCTGATGACTCTAGGCCAAAAGGCTGAAGACAGATGCTCCTATAATTAGGGGACTGTCCAGATAATCAGCTGTCTCTACAGTTGTTTAAATATTAGAAGCTATGTTCGGTGTTTCCTATATGTTAGGTAATATACAATTCATTCTTGGATTTCTAAAGGGGTTAAAGACTAATTATTGTCCCATAAGCAAACTTAAGTTGCTTTACATTAAAAGATAGGATATAGAATTAAATACATGGTTTTCAGATGGTGTTACAGGCTGAAATTAAAAGATGATTTAGGTGTAGAATTGTAAATTCTTTAAGTACTTTATTTAACTGACAAATATGATAAACTAGATATTAACTGTATATCAAACTCCATGATTTACATAATTGCTGTGGTTCTGCTCATTTTATGTCTGAGAGAAAAGTTCTTTTGTTCTTGTTGTTTTGTTTTAAATTTTCGTTTTGTTTTAATTTGAATAGAAAGGGTAGATGTTGGAGATTGGTTCTAAAGCTTTGAATCAATCAAAAATCTGTCTGTCCAGATGCTCAAAGTTCATGTCCCCAATTGGTTTTTGATTGGTCAATAAAGATGCCAATGGCTGGCCACAGAGTGGGGTATTTAGAGTTGTATAGGCAAGGACATAGAGGAACAAGGCAAAATTGCCATGACTCAGGGAAGAAGAATGGGGCACAGTAGTGACAAGAGATAAAACCAAACAGGTATGTAAGATTTCAAGTGGGTGGCCACTGGCCTCTTCTCTGATTGGGCCTGGGAAAACAGGGGAAGGTTTAGGAGTACCCAGCCTTTGAGGTAGCCAAGGCATTTTAAAAATAAGCTAACATATGTTTGTCTTTCACCCACAGATCAACAGATAGCTCCTGGGCAGGTGCAGATGTGCGATCTGCTAGGAGCCAAAGTGGAGAAACAAAACTCACTTCAAGGCATAACCTTACCTCCCAGACTCTTGTTGTCTTAGATTATCATGGAGTCCTTAACCTTGGCAGAGAAAACATTCCCCGATAACCTTGACAGGGAGAATATTTCCAGAAGTAGGAACATGAAATATATACAAACATATATATGCCTCATACCCAGCAACCATCAACACTCATGGAGGCCCATACCCTACTGGCTTTGTTCCTGGGGCAGAAAACCATGTCATACCATCCCTTCCACATGGCCAAGCAGGACTTGGCAGCAAGGCATATTTCTAGGAACATCAGCCTAGATACAGTTTTTTGCAACAAAGAACACAGTCTGTATCGTTAGCTAAGATGGGGACATTGGTAACATGCCTTGAATCTATAAATTTAACATGCTTCTAGGAGGAATGTTGTGACTTCTACTATGTGCAAAGCCCAGAAAGGAGACATCCGGGGTTTCCTCTTCTACAGGCTGCAAAGAATCAAGACATTGCAGCCTTACACCTAGGAAAGATATGTGCCCCTTGTGGATTTTTGCTTAATGTGATTATCTTTAGCCTGAGCTACTCAGTCATACCACATACCCAAATTCTTACAACATTTTACAATTCATCACAATGACATGATCAGTTTATCTTCCAAGAGTGGCCTCCACAGGAATGGAAAAAAATAAACATCCCATTATCTAGCTAAAATCCATTGTTTTGTAGCTTGATAACTCTATGAGCTAAACTTTGTATTTTGTCAAACTGTTTTCTACTTCTCTAAAACAAAAATAATTACAGTGAAATGAATAAAAATCACCAACATATCTATAGTCATTGGTTATATAAGTGACAAAGGCCTCAGTGAGATAAATTAATCACTAGTTTCAGTTGTCAAACATGATAGAGTATCATGTATTTAATTTGTTTCCCACATTGTTCTCCTTTGGAAGGTGCTAGACTTCTGTATGCAGCTCTATGTTTACTTGGCTCTTATAATATGTTTATGTCCTATTATGTGTAGACTTTCTCTCTCTCTCTCTCTCTCTCTCTCTCTCTCTCTCTCTCTCTCATTGAGAGCGAGGATCAACATGCTAAAGTAAACTGGAAAGTAGTACACAAGAAAGCAAAATATAGAGATGTGTTTTACAGTTTATAAAAATGAGCACTGATGATGCTTCTTCTATTAAATCAAGGAATGAATGTCTTACAGTGGACCTTGTTTATCTGGTGTCTAGTCCTTCAGATGGATTGGGGATGGTTTCTTCTCCCTTTGCCTTTTCTGATCACATGCCATCCTACCAGGTTTAATTCCAAATATCCTGCTCTTTACTAACTGGCTCTGGCCTAGCCCAGGTCCTATCCCAACCGTGATAGCTTGCACAGAGGTGACCGCGCATTCAAGTTAACGAGCAACTTGAATTTAGGAAAAGGTGCACGAATATTAGGTTATCACTGGTAGTGTTTAAATATCAGGTTTGTAGAGGTTGCAAATCCCTATTGGGAAATGAGACAGACAGATGGTGAGAAGGATAAAATCCCAGTCTAGGGTCCCTCATTCAGTTATGCCAGGAAATGGAGCTTATTTTATTTCCCAGCTGCAAAACATCCATGAATTCATTTTTTATCTTTTATCTTGCAGCCATGAATATTAAAGTATTAGCTTGTGTTGTGTGTGTTTTGTTTCTATATTATTGAATGATGCCGTCTGTATATATTGATGCTCTTTGGTATCATGTGCATGAATATTCAGTGTGACTTTAGATATCAGTCCTCATTGGTGATGGGAATTCGTGAGTCTGAGCTTCTTGACCGGAAAGTATAAGTGAAATCATGGCATCATGCATATTATATTCGCTTTTCTGGTGAGAATTTTAGTTTACTATTCATCTGGAAAACAAGCAGTGTATACAAAAGTATATTATATAGATGTCGAACCACCTGATTCTTCAGCTTTGTGTCCAAAGATTCATTATCGTGCTTTGGAAGTAAGTGAATATAATTCTCCCTTTGGAAATAGCTGACATGACATTATTGTTTCTAACAGGCTTTTCAGATACGATCTTGATTAAAGATAGCATTTGCTGTCTTCATAATTAATTCCCATAAATTGAAACAGGAAAGGATTTGTTAGAAGGTATTAAGTAGCTTATAGCAATTTCCAGGGGGGGATTAGTGGATTATTCACGAATGATACACTGATGAAGCAAACAAGGAGGGAAATATAGGGGGTGTTGGTGAAAACCTGAGGAGTCGGGCTGCAGGCTGGTATGCTCTGGGTCATATCATCAGAGCTTTCTCCGTAAGTAGCATTGAAACCATGTGCCAGTTCCCATCACATTTGCCATAGGAAACGTTAAGTAAGATGGATGGAGCTGTCCTCATAGCAGCTTTCATCCTATCCTTGCAGAAGTGTACTTGTTCTTCATGGGGAAATGCAGAGAAAATCCAGAGGCTTAATAGCAAGGACTTTGAAATAAAGCTTTTGCATTTTGTTCTCCTGTGGCATAGAAAATTAGCTATAAAATATCTGGAGTATGAGTTGTTGCTCCTCTCTACATTGAGTCCTGCATGTTTCATCTGAATGGTTTCCTTTCGGCTTTCTGACGTGGGCAGCTCATTCTACCGATGAGAAGACTGGGCTCTGACGTTGGTTAAGATCATGATCCAGCTTTCATGCTTCTTTCAACATTTCACCACTAATTGTTTTCCCCATCATTTCTGGACATTAAGGGGAGACTTCATTAATATTTCACCCCTCCTGATATTTCAATGTAGAACATAATGGCTGTCAAATGTGTCACATTTAAAAAGACATCATATATATTAGTAACTGTTTAGAGAGTAACACTTCAGAATGGAATTAACAACTGGGATAGACTTGTTCCTGCTCTGTGATTTGGGAGATTTTCTTGAGTGATATATTTGAAAATTTGTGCAACACACACACACACACACACACACACACACACACAGAGAGAGAGAGAGAGAGAGAGAGAGAGAGAGAGAGAGAGAGAGAGAGATCTATACTCTGACTGAATTTGTAGGTCTATTGTCAAAATTGTTAAAATAGTTAGAAATTTAAGAATACAGTGATCACAAGAACAGAGTCAATGTCCTTAGGAAATGTCACAAAAGGGAAGGCCTCCTGGGCATTCCATGTTCACATTAGCACATGTATTGCTAATTTCTTTTTCAGAATAACAAGAGGCCATGAATTTGAAAAAGACCGAAGAGGACTGCATAGAAAGATTTGGAAGACAGGGGGAAATTATGTAATCATAATATCAAAAATTGAAATAATTGTTAAAAATGTCTTATAAAATAAAACCAAAGTCTTTCAAAGGAGAACACATAAAAATCAGAGAAGCAAGCTACTGTCATTAATGAAAGGAATGAAGGAATATACATATCCCGACTTACACATCCTACACACCAACGAAGTTACTCACAGAATGCAAAACAAAAAAACGAAACAAAACAAAACAAAACAGGAAGGGGTATGACTGAAGAGATGGTTCAGTAGTAAAGAGCACTGACTTTTCTTCCAGAAGGACCCAGGTTCAATTTCCAGCACCCACTTGGCATCTCAAAACTGTAATTCCAGTTCCTATGGCATCTAACATCTTTATAAATACACATATGCAGGCAAAACACTCATGTGGCACACACACACACACACACACACACACACACACACATTAAAAAGTACTGAAAAAAATTAGTGGACAAATTGACATGTAGAAGCTCTTCAGCTGGTTTTAGGTCTTGCACCAATCACCTTGCAATTACCAATATCCCATAGACTATGGAAAGGAGAATTGTGAAACAAATACCACATAAACACAACTGCTAGGGCTGATGAGCTGAGATGGATATAACCAGACCCAAGGAGTTTTGTTGCTCTTGTTTTGTTTTGTTTGTTTAATATAATTATATATATTCCTTCATTTTTGTTTGTGTAGCCTATCCTGCATCCACCTACTCTCAATTTGACAGCCTCTTTTTTTTTATTCTTATTGTTATACAGAAAGAGACCAAAAGAGAAAGAGACATGATAGAGAGACAGAGGCAGAAAGACAGAGACAGAGACAGACCTGTATAAACACTGAAGCTACTTCCACTGTTGGTGTACATATGGTTTCAGAGCTTTGAATTGAATTACCAATGAGGGGCCTTATCCCTGGGAGAAGCTATTTTCCATTTCCTCAGAAGACCTCAGTTGCCTGTTGCTCTTTGTCTAGTAGAAGGACCCTGAGAGAATTTACTAACACGTCTACTGATGGTTGAGGTCTTGTTGGTGCACCTATTTATTTCTAAGGGAGGTGATCGTAGTGCAGACTTTCTGATATTCTGTGTTTTACAAAATTTTCAATCCCTTTTCTGGGATGTTTCCTAAGCCATAGATGTTGAAGCTCTGATGCATATTAGTCACTGAGGCTGGGCTTCCAATGGCCTATTGATATCTGTATTGTGTTCAATTAGGACTTTCTGATGGTCTCCATTTTTGTTAAAAAAAAAAAAAAAGACGAAGCAAGCCCTTCTTTGATGAAGGACATACAGATAAGACTTATAATATAGCTAAGCAGAGTGCTCTAGCAGACTGGAAGACTTTCTACAAAGATCCAAAACGTCATTAGCCCCATGAAATTGTCTCTGTTTCTTAGTGCCATGTATAAGATTTCCCTTCACCTGAGGAGCCATTTGTCTACTTAGACAGCTGTTGGCTACCATCAGTAAGGGAGTGGCACTACTGTACCTAAGGATATCTTGCCATGATGCCTATAGCTGTGGCTCATAGATTGTTGCTGTTGCTATGGGACTCTTCTCTAAGGTGAAAGAGAATGACTTATTTGCTGAAGACAGTGCAGACTTAGGCCACATGACCTAAATTATCTAGCTGAATCTGACTTGGAAGCCGTCTTCCTATAGTCCAGTTTCCATAGTACTAGAAAGTTCTATGTAAACCAGCAGGGGAAAGAAACAATAGTCTTACCTAACTGTGAATAAAACCATAGCCTTTAACCTTATGGTTTATCCTTTCTAATAATTATCATGGGAATGCTTCAGCATCTCTGTGCAAGTATGAAGTATGAAGACCTGAGTTCAAAACTTCAGATTTCATGTAACCCCAGTGCTCCTATGATGAGATGGAGGGCGGAGAATGGAGAATCTACCTGCTCATAGGTCAGATAGCCTCATATACACAGGGTAAACTACAAAAGAAAGGACCTGTCTCAAAATAAGCAAATTCAGGGACTGTATAACAAACTGCTACTTACCTATATATACTAAAGAACTATTTGTAAGATAGCATCAAAAGCAAGAGGGTACCATTATTGTTTCAAAAATATGCCTATTCTTTTTCTAAATGTCAGGACACAATACATGATGACTACTATAACCTGTTACTCAGGGGGGTGGGATTGAATTCAGAGCTCTGACTGTTCTAAATGGTTATGTTAGGTAGGTACACAATACACAGCATAGACAATAAAAGATTTGAAGCAAGCCTGATCAAGTCAGTCATGGCTGTGTAATTATTTTGAGCAAACTTCAACAGTTCCATACCATGATACTTGGTGCTTTGTGGACTTTTAAATCTTCTGCTCTCCCTGTTGGATGTCAAATTAATAACAATACTTCACACTAGAGAACCTACTTAAGCCAGTTTGCAATAGAACCAACCAATGCCAAGTTCTCTTATCAGTTATGGCTAAATGCTAGTATCAGGGACAGAAGTGTGGGTTTAAGTGTCTCACATCAGCTCTGAGGGAGACAATAGTAAGCTTTTGGTAAACTGTCACAAAGTTATGAATTATCAGATCATTTATAATTACTCTCAGTTCTATGGTGCTCTTGACAAACACTTTTCAAAGAGAGTGGTTCCCAGATGGATTTATGAAAGTTTATTGTGAGCATCAATTTACACTGAAATTCAGTAAAGAGGTTCAGTTATAGATGTCTGTGAGGATAGTAAAACTCCTGAAATCAGTTGTTAGTCTGATGTCATTGTTGTTTTTTTTAAACTTATTAAAGACTTATTCATGCAATCATTGAAATCAAACATTGGTTTCCAGTATCACCAGGGTAAGTCATTATTTTATTCTATAGATTTTGGGAAATATGTATAAATGGTTACATAACCATATTGGATTATGTTGGCATGTATTAAGGCATATTCTGTTTGTGGTAGTTTCTGTGGCAGGCAAATAATCACGAAATACCTTTGAACATATCTTTCTGCTAAAAATCATTCAACTTTAAGAAAAAAACTGACCCAATGATGCAGACCATATTTATTAAACTCTGTCCCTTTGTGTGTAAAATTATTTCCCCATTTCATCAGAGAATAAAAGAAATGAAAATTGTCATAATTCACCACTAGGAAATCCTTCCTTTTGCTCCCAAGCCACAGGTATGTAGTCCTTGTTTCTATGGACACCTACTACTGATGTCCTTTCGTAGCAACCCCACTCTTTCCTATGTTTATACCTTATTTCCCCTGTTAGACGTCAAGTGCTGTCTCTCTCTCAAGCCTGAGTTCACCTACTGCAGGCGTGCATATTTTGAAGGAACTCAATAAGTATCTGCTGAATAAATAAATGTACAATGACCTAAAGGAACCATTAAGGGCAGCCTCAATATTCCTGATGCTGCTTCAGTATGGAAGAGATATTGCATCCTCTCTGACTTTGTGCTTCAGAATTCTGAGCCTGAAGACTCTTACGTTATTTGACTCGGGATGCAATATCTTTTGAGGTTTTCATTTTGAACATGAACCATAGGTGCCCTAATGTCCCCAGCTATAGCCATAGAGCTCATCACATGGGATAGCCTGTGGGGACAACATTGGGTAAGTACATCATGATTCTTGTCATCTTTGTTCTTGCCAAGCACACATGTGCATACACACACACACACACACACACAGATAGACAGAGAGAGAGAGAGACAGAGAGAGAGAGAGAGAGAGAGAGAGAGAGAGAAGGAGGAAGGAGGGAGGGAAGAGAATTCTATCCTCTTTTATTTACTTTGATCTTTGGTATTTACACAGTGACAGATGTGCTGTGAGTAGACATGTAACAGCAGGGGTGGCATACCAAAGGACCCAGAAGTGCAACATCTGTCAAAACAGATGTTAGAGAGCGAAGGCATATAGACTGCCCAGAGAATGCCCATCTGCCAAGATTTGTGCCAAGGATCTGACCAATGGTCACTGGGCACTGTGCCTTCCAAGTAGATGGGGATAGATTTGAGTCAGTAGGAATAGGTGGAGAAAATGTTTAAGTTGCTGCTAAAGTGGAGAAGAGTCTGTGCCAAGAGGGTTGGCTCTGCTCATCCTCGTAAAAGTCTCCTTTCACTGTCACCTGAGCACCATGCAGTCATCAAACACTGTCAAGCAGTTTTCGCCCCTAGTTTCATCGTGGTAGATTGCGCCTTCAAATAAATGCCTTACGTTTCTCATGGAGATGACAAGAGGATTAATTAGTTAATGCTCACCCAGCGCCTGTGAGACCTATGGCTGAAAGAGCTCACAAAGAGCATTCTGAATAAACGAATGATGTCACACCTGGAAGCTTTGCTAATGCTCCATTGTCATTTTACACAAGAATCTCACTTTTATTGAAATATTTAACAACTATAGCACAATTTAATTTCTGTTATTTGACAAAGAAGAAACATACTAAAAACATGCGTGAGGCAAGCATGAAATCCACATATCTTCTCACTTTTGTGTGGTCTAGAAATAAATGCTTTCCTCCTTTAAAACCCATTGTATTGTTCACATGACTACTCCTTGCTTTTGATTTATTGTATCCTTTTATATAACTGCTATAGTAAAAGAAAGGGAGCTAAATAGAAGGGACATTTGAACGAACCTTTGCAGATACATGGAAGTGTAAGATAATGTTAAAACACTTGAAAAGATTCTCTTATTCTCAGAGACACTTGACACCAGAATGAAACTAACAAAATCTTTCTGAAGAGTGAGTCTTTTACTCAGTAGGAATAAAAGCAAGATAAACAGCAATGAACCCAGATAATTGGAACCTGGAATTAGCATAATGTTTCCTACCTAAGGGTCCTTTGATTTTAATTCCAACTTTTAAAAGTTTAACTTTCTAGTAGTGCTACTTAACTTTTACACTCTTTTATAAACAAATCAGGTATCCTTAGCCCTGTAATACTCTCTTGAACCTCAAATCTGTTACCTTATTTTTACTTAAGTCTTGCAGTTTCTGTTGTTGTGTATGGACCATTTCATTGAAATAGTCATAATCTCGGATAATACACACAGTGTTTTATCTTCCATAGTCTCAATTATGTTATACCATTCTTTTTCATAAAGACTTATTTATTGATGCTTCAAATTTTAAAGAAGTGCAAAGTTTCTCTTTAAACCCACAGAGTTTCATGCATTATCAAAGAGCCCAAATTTCCTTGCCTCATGGAGATTACATTTTTGTCATCAAGATACAACATCTATATGTTAAATTTTGCCAGAGTCATTTTAGATAGTGATAATTGCTGTTGAAAAGGGTGAAGGGAGAGCACACAGACGAAAGAAGGAAGTAGATAATGGCAATATAAGTAAAATATAGGTAGTGATTTAGTGTAATAACTATTACACTACTTGTTTTAATAAATTGTCATGAGTTGTAAATACTTAATAAGGTAGGTGCTATTATTTTTGTGATTTTACAAATAAAATATTAAGTACTGAGTAATCTCAAGGAGATTTTTTTAAGTCCATCTTAGAAGATGGAGGCCTGGACATAAATCACAATCTGGCTGGTACCTAGGATGTTTATTTAGAAAACGGTTTTCATTATATGGTACTTTATGGATAACATTAATATATCAAAGTAAATAAAACATACACTGCAATGGTTTTTTATTTGGGCAGCGAATACAATACACTGGACACCACAGATTTTAAAGAAGTGCAAAGTTTCTCTTTAAACCCACAGAGTTTCATTCATTATCAAAGAGCCTTATGGTGACGTCTGTCTCTAAGGCCATTTGTTCCTTTGTTCTTAAGCAGAGATGCTTTAGGGACTGATTAGGCATTTCCTGCAATGTATAAAGTAATAATATAATTAACCGTAGACATTCTAGGAGCTTTTATGCTATTATGAGAGCACTTGAGCATAGCCATCCCTGTGATCCAAAAGCAGTAAATAACTCTCACCCAAATAGCTATGACATCCAGGTTCCAGGCATTTTAATATATAGGGTAATTCAATGTACTGTAATAGCCTGAACTGTAGACTTCCTTTCTTGATTGACTCTATTAATGGTGAATTGCTTAGTTAGTTAACAGGATAACTGCTGGGGAATTGGAAGTAAAATCGTAATGGCACATGTTTGCAGAAAATGACTCTTTTAATCATAAAGATTTATAATTGAACACATTCATCTATTAAATAAATACTGATTCGCTATTATCTGAGTATTAGACACAGTTTGGCTGCCATGGAGACCAAGAAGGGGAGCCCAAATTTCTTTGGCTTGTGGAGATTAATTTTTTGTAATCAAGATAACATCTATATGTTTAATTTCAGGTCATTTTTTTTTTTTTATTATTATTAACTTGAGTATTTCTTATATACATTTTCAATGTTATCCCTTTCCTGCTTTCCGGCAAACAAGCTGCCCCTCTCCCAACAGTCTAGTTCACTAGGGGTTCAGTGGATTTGTGTAATCAAGATACAACATCTATATGTTTAATTTGTCCATTTCAGATCCAGACTCACATATTTTGATCATCCGCCTTGAGTTCAGGCATTTTTGGATAGTGATCAATGAGCATGCTATTGAAAGGGATATTTTCCAGTTCCAACCATTTGCCTACGAATTATAAAGGTTTTGATAGCTGAGAATATTCCATTGTGTAGATGACCACAGTATCCAGAATCTGGGTTCTTTTCCAGTCAATGAGCAAATGGAGGTTTCCAGGAGAGGTATAGCTGTTAGATGATGACTGATTTCCAGTGAAAAACAGGATGTTTGCAAGTATCTAGTACAAACTGAGAGAAATATTCCAATTCCTTAGAGGTCACAATCAAGCAAACCATCAAAGCATGAAAGAGATCAGTCTTTTTGAAGAAGTCTATAGATGGCCATATTGGCATTTAAAGATGAGATTTTTTCTTTCAGACATGGGAGAATTGGATGGATTTGGCCTTTGTCAAAAAAAATCAAGGGTGTGTGACCAGTCCCCATGGAACTATTGGAGAACAATAGTGGAGTTGTTTTTTTAGGAGGAGGTCTTGATTCCAATGAATAGTTCTGTCTAACCCTTGTTGATTGTTAGATGTTGAATCTGTAGATTGGAAAATGGCCACATATTAATCCTGCTAATCCATGAGCATGGGAGATCTTTCCACCTTCTGAGGTCTTCTTTCAATTTCTTTCTTCAGTGTCTTAAGTTCTTAGTTCTTATTGTGCTTGGTTAAAAGTAAGGAATCAGTATTTTTTATATTATTTGGGTCTAATGGTGTGTACTGTTTATTTGAGCAGGGAGGTGAATTAGTGAACATCACTGTCTAAAGGCATGACAAGTTGATGGAGAATAGTTTAAGGATGGAAAGATGAGCTCAGATTCAGTTATGACTGTCAATCACAGCATCTACAAAGTAGACTAAAAGGATTTTGATGCATGAGGATAAGATGGATCATATAATGAATGGTTAGGAGACTTAAAAATATTGATATCAAAACTAGGTTCACAGACTGTTTTTTCTTTGCTCTATTTCTGTGATTTAAAAGACTAACTCCAGTGGGAGTTTCAGAGTTTAGAATGGAAAGACCTAATTATTTTAAAATTCTTGCATGAAATATTAAAAGTGAAAACAAACAAATGAAATTCAATGAAGGGTCTTGGAATCCATTATCCTGTTACCTACAACAGGCTTTTCAGTCTGTTTGAACCACAGACTCCTCTTTGGAAAAGTCTGAGCAGAAAGCAAGACCCAGAGAATATCTAATCTTCCTTCCAGCTATTTTCTGTAAGTGAATGGTTACATTTAGTTAGTTGTAAATTTTAATTTTAATATAAATAGGTAGTCTATTAAATGTTTTCTTTGAAAATAGTCACTGGTCAATGATTTTCACTCACAAAAGTATAGAAGGTGATGTATGTGGGCAAATACAATTTCAGAAGGAAGGCAAGAATATAACCCTTCGAATTCTGTTGGACTGTGTCTAGTAATCCATATATGTATAATATGTATATGTGTATATGTATGTATATATATATATATGTGTGTGTGTGTGTGTGTGTGTGTGTGTGTGTATTTTTAGGGAAAGTATTTCAATGGCCTCTTTATCCAGTATATGGATTATGTCTAGTTAATGCGTTTTCCTTCTTCTCATATTTCTTTTTTCTTTTAAAGAAAGTTTGTTTATTTTATTTATATATTTTTAAATTTTCAGAATAGATTTATAGTCTATAAACCCCTATCCTATCATCCCCCACTCCTTCTATGAGGGTGCTTCCCCAACCATCCACCCACCCTGTCCCATCTGCCTACCCTGACATTTGCCTACACTAGAGGGTCCAGCCTTGGCAGGACCAAGGGCTTCACCTCAATTAGTGCCCAACAAGGCCATCCTCTGCTACATATGCAGCTGGAGCCATGAGTCTGTCCATGTATGGTCTTCGGATGGTGGTTTAGTCCCTGAGAGCTCTGTTTAATTGGTATTGTTGTTCTTATGGGGTTGCAAGCCCCTTCAGCTCCTTCAATCCTTTCTCTAACTTCTCCAATGGGGACCCTCTTCTCAGTTCAATGGTTGGCTGATAGCATTCACTCATTTTTGTCATTCTCTGGCTGAGCATCTCAGGAGACAGCTACATCAGGCTCCTGTCAGCATGCTCCCCTTGGCTTCATCAATAATATCTAGTTTTGATGGCTGTATACATATATGGCCTGTATACCCAGGTGGGGGTGGTATCAGGCTCTCAAGGGCCATTCCTTCATTCTTTGCTCCAAACTTTGTCCCCATAACCCTCTGATGAATATTTTTGTTCCCCCTTTTAAGAAAAATTGAAGCATCCACATTTTGGTTGTCCTTCTTCTTGAGTTTCATGTGGTCTGTGGGTTTTATCTTGGGTAATTCCAGCTTTTGGGCTAATACTCACTGATCAGTGAGTGCATACCACGTGTGGGATTTTTGTGCTTGGGTTACCTCACTCGGGATGATATTTTCTAGTTCCATCCATTTGCCTATGAATTTCATGACGTCATTGTCTTTGATAGCTGAGTAGTTCTCCATTGTGTACATATACCACATTTTCTGTATCCATTCCTCTGTTGAAGGGCATCTGGGTTCTTTACAGCTTCTGGCTATTATAAATAAGGCTTCTATGAACATAGTGGAGCATGTGTCTTTGTTGTATTTTGGAGCATCATTTGGGTATATTCCAAGGAGTGGTATAACTTGGTCCTAAAATAATACCATGTCTAGTTTTCTAAGGAACCTCCAGACTGACTTCCAGAGTGATTGTACTAGCTTTCTTGACAAGAATAAACTGTTTTGTTAGAAAGACCTTCAGATGATAGATGCAATTATCAAATGATGCAACTACTGAGTAGTATCATTATGATCAATAGGAGGCAGATGGAGGGAGGGAAGTGGGTGGGAGAAGGGATAAGGAGGAGAATGGGAGTATTCAGCATCAGTAGTGGGAGAGAGACATAAAAGAGGGCCAGAGGGCCAGGAGAATGAATTAAAATCAAGGGCTGGCAGGGTTCAAGTGTAGGTGCCATCTCTAGGACATGCCAGAGACCTAGGATAAGGTATGCTTTCAGAAATCTATGGGGACAACTTAGCTGAGACTCATACCAGTGGGGATATGGAACCCCAAGGGGCCACCTCATGCAGCTAGATAAGATCTCCCCCAGTGGAAGGATAAGGGCAGTAACCCATTTGACCCAAAATTTGTCTGTCTACTAGCAATGTAAGGATAAAGGTAGAGCAAAAACTGAGGGAATGGCCAAGCAATAAGTGGCCAAACTTATCCCAGGGCAATTCAATCCCTGACACTATTAATGGTACTCTGCTATGCTTGCAGACAAGAACCAAGTGTAACTTTCCTCTGAGAGGATCTACCCAGAAGCCAATGGAAAGAGATGTAGAGACCCCAAAGCTAACATTAAACGGAGCTCAGGGACTCTTATAGAAGAGTTTGGGAAAGGATTGAGAGCTCCAGAGGGAATAAAACTTCATAGGAAGACCAACATAGTTAAGTAACCTGGACCCTTGTGGGGTCTCAATGACTGAACCACCAACCAAAGATCATACATGGGCTGGACCTAGCCCTCTCCTGTACATATCTAGCAGATGTGCTCTAGTCTTCATGTGGGTCTACCCCAAACTGGAACATGGGCCTTCCCTAAAGCTGTTGCCTAACTGTATAGTTCATTCTCCTAAGTAGGCTGCCTTATCTGGCCACAGTGGGAAAGACTGTGACTAGCCTTACAGAGACTCGATGTGCCAGGGTTGGGGAATACCCAGGAGGGTCCTCCACCTGCTCAGAGGAGAAAGGAAATTGAAGATAGGTGGAGAGACTACATGAGGGGGAAGACCAGGAAGAGAGGGGGCAGAGATTGGCATGTAAAGTGAATAAATAAATAAACAAACAAATAAACAAATAAATGGAAAACAAAACAAGGAGAGGTGAGCCATCTATAGCTGAATTCAGGCAGAGCCAATCTGAATTATAAATTCATCAAATCTTGGTATGCTTTTGTGTGTCCTTATGGTAGTACTTTCTGTGTCTCACAGAGCTAAGTTACTGAATGATACAAATATAAATGGCATTCCATTTTTTTAAGTCATATGCAATTAACAATAGCGATGAAGAATTCAAATACTCTAGATGAAAGAAGACATATTTTGAACATGTTAGGTTTTATACTCATGAACATACTACAACTGTGGACATCTACAAAAGACTGGTATAAAATTGAACCAACCAACGTTTTCTAATGAATGGGGGAGGGACTCGTGATGTTTAACCGTCCTTTTAATGCAATTTCATGCTATTGGAGGAGGAGTGTCATTTTCTTCAGAGGTGAAGCCACTGATTAGTAAATAACTTCCCACCAATGCTCTAACAGGAAAGCCTAATTTAAAGTTTAATGATTCACCAACAATGCCAAAAAGTAGGAGGAGACTTGGTAGAAAGAAGGGTTTCAGGGGGATGAATGGGAGATGAGAGAGGGAAATCTGGGTGAAAATGATGAAAATACATTATTTAAATGTATGAAACTGTCAGTTAAAAAGCTAATTGCAATCTGTCCAATTTTTGAATGTTCCAAATGTTAAATAAACATTCAGAGTAATTGGTTGTAGGTTGGCGTCTAAGAAACCAGTGCCTAGACACAATACTTATACATTACCACTTTATCGACACATAACTGAGAGAAAAGCAGGGAAAGGAGAAGAAAAAGGTGCATGGGGTGACTATTGTGCTAACACCACTGAAAATAGATATTTAATGTTGGGAAACCTTAGGAAGCTGTAAACACTGAATTTCAAGCAGCCTGGGTAGTATGGGGACTAACCCATCAGCACCGACTTGCTTTTGGTCAGTTAACTCACACATTCTAGGTTTGCTCAAATAAAGATCAAAGGGAACATTTTACCCTTAAATTACTTTATGTATTCACTTACAGCCAGATCACTGCCCCCGTCCTGATTCCTCCCTGCCCCAGTCCTGTCTGCCACTAAAGCCTGAAGTAAGAGTCAAGAAATAGGTGCTCGGGAAAGAGAGGCTGGTAAATATGTGTTCTTTTATATCATTGTCGTTGGGTGGATGTAGAAATGTGTGGAAGAATTCTTAAGTGGTGTCAAGCAAAGTAGGAAATTCAAGTTTCTTGAAAAATTGTTTTTTGCTGGACAGAATCACTCAGCTTCTGCAGCTGTGACTAGAAGCAATATCTGAAACCAGGTCTGGTGTTAGGCACTTTCCCCACTAACTACACATGCAAACCAGAAGTGGGGAAGGGCTCCATTGGCTGCATGTGCAAGGAGGACTTAGGGGACTTAGCTAGCAAGAACAGTTACCTGAGCTATCTGTGTCATGTGACTTTCAGGCAAAACAACACAAAAATTCTACATCCAATACCCCAGACAAGAAGAATCAACTTAGAACTGTGAAGATGTGGACAGAGTTCAACTTTGTGCTAGTCACATTACCTACAGAGACCAGAATGAATTTTTAAAGTGACCTTTATGATTAGACAAATTATAGTCATAGATATATCTATGTGAAAAAAGTTTACTTGTAACATGAGGGGGAATTTTGATTTTTTTAGTATATACCTTAATGCATTCAGGTAATTATATATAAAATAGCTGAGAGTTATGTTTTGGGTATAAATAAAAGCAAATGTTTGAAGCTATAAGTGATGCATTTATCAGTAGTAGACACTGTTCATATACAGAATGTGTACCTCAAGGTGAAGTAGTATATAAGACTAAGAATATTAGTATTCAAGGGATACAGACACAGAACAAGATGCCTTCGCATTGGAGAGTATATGTTTCCAGCTGGGTAATGAGTGATAAATTCCTCAATATTTATATCTCTTTGATAGGATACTATCAATATTCTCAGGGTTAAACTAAGGATTACAAATTTCAATAACTGTTTGCATGTGACTCTCCAGGAGCATTAAACTTAATAGTTTGAAAGGGATGAGGCATGTATAAAGAAAGGGTATAGGAAGAACTTCAATAGTGAGCTTTCCCATCACACACATGGCAGGTATTCTTGGATACAAAAGCGCTTTGAGTTCTACAGAGAGACCTTGTGTTCTCCAGAGCCAACACTAATTCAGTGACAAAATTGCTATATTTGAAAATGGGACTCATGTGCCTGGGAAGGCTCAAATTGTAATGAGCCTCTGAGGCATCTTATAAAATTCTCATTAGAAAACAGCATAGCCACAAAGCTGCAGGGATACTAAATCTAGGAACAAATAACTTGAATGACATACTAACGGTTTGCTAAAAAGCATGAATTCAGTTGGTCAGATGCCAAGCTAAATGTAAGAGAAAAGAATACAACATTACCATAGTGAAAACATTACTGGGAATTAAGCAAATGAATAAACATGCCCCCCCCTCTGGTGAATCTTTATACCAATTATTGATAAATTTTTCAAGCATGTGGTATTTTAACAAAGCTTAGCTTTATTTGATGTATAATTGTATGAAGGTCTCGGATGTTTTGCTTTGAAAATTGAATGGTGCTCTGTCCTCGTTTCTAATGACAGGCAAGTAAATAATGGAAAACCTCAATTTGGTGCGTGGATTGTGTTAATGAATGAGCAGAACCAACTGCTCGCTCTTCTCTGTGGGACAGGTGACACCATTGCAGCAGGCTCTTCTTCCCTTCTGATGAGAGATTAGGCTGTCCAACAGGTTCCATGCGGACACTCATAGAAGACATGTTTGCAAATGGCCCTTCTGAGAAAATTTAGTAACTTTAAAAATAATGGAATTACAATAAACATAGAGCCATATTTTCCAGTAGTTGATTGTCTGTTAGTCTAACAGAATTGAAGACAATTCACATATTTACCAATACATTCAATTGGCCTTTCTATTCCAACTACTTATCAATCATACGATCCATTGATCTATCCATCCAATTGTCCATCCATCTGTCCATCCTTCCGTCAATTGACATGGTTATTTATAGCATCCCTTCTTATATCTGAATAGCACAACTCATCCTAGTAACAATGTAACCGTTGGAAAATCATCAAACCTAAGTCATAGCTTTCTAAAGTAGAAAATAGGGCTAAAAATGTTTGCTTACCCATGTGGATTTATCATGGTGAATTAGAAAGTTAAAGAATTTTAAATGTCTACTCCTTTGCTTGAAATGTATTAAGCTCTCATTTAGCATTAGACATAATGGATATTTCATTATAGTTATGTGCATGTTAATACCGAAATTCAAACCCGTGCTCAATACTCTGATGATAGGTTTCCTTCATTAACTACTTTCAAAATTATAGACACCAGAGGAAGCAATTTTAAAATTAAGGAATCCTTATCTTCATGAAAACAGCCAGTTCTCTGAGGTTCCTGTATATATTTTTGAATTACTAACTGTTCCTTGAGTTAGGCTGTTTCTTTTGAGAACTTTTGGGTTTATTTTCTGAACTTTGTTCAGAATTCTGGATACCCTACCTCAGACAGAGCAATCATGACTGGGCAGAACACAGACTATCTAAACTTCTTTGGCATGCTTCATTACAAATTAGCATCAGACTGAAGGCACTACTTGCTTTCTCTTCACAAACTGCCCTGAAAATAACTCTGCTTTCCCAGGAGACTGGAATAACAGAAAATTCTCTGGACCAGCCCTCACTGTGAACATGTTTACAAAATATGCTCAACAGTTTGGATCAGTTTTAATTTTCATCACTTGAAAACTCCTGTGCACGATTTCTTCTCTATGTGAAAGACAGACACGTGCCGCAACTGACCCTATTCCCCAAGATAAATTCTGCAAAAATAAGTTGGACCTAAGTACAGTCAGTTTAGGAATGCCAAGAGTAGGAGAAATAGTCTTCCTCAGGGAACAGCACTTCAATGGGTTTTCTAATACCCATGGTCATCAATGAAAAGATATGCACATTTAACATTATTGAAATTGAACAGTGACTATTCATTATATGTATATGTGTATACATTTATGCATGTAATAACATTTTTAAATGGTGATGAATTTAAAATGAAATCAGAAGTGAGAGGTATATGGGACAGTTTGGAGAGGTGAAAGGGAAGGTATAAATGATTAAATGTATTATAATCTCAAAAATAAAATGAAAAAATGTTGATGGTGTAGACTAAGCAGATGAAAAGTACAAAGATATAGTGAAAGTTTGAAAGAATTGAATTGTTCATAACCACAGGCAAATATAATATGATATCACCAAGCAGGAGGGGTCTTGAACTTTAAATATCCATAATGAAATGAATCCTAATTTGTCTCATGCATTGAAATGCATTGTGGCAAAATGTTAAGAAAGTCCCATGGCATCAAAGGCTTCCCACTGGAATCTTCACAGAGTGTTATGTATTTGTAAAACCTTTTAAAGTATGGAATCAGATAAAACTTGTGGAAGTATGGTAAATAATTCTACATACTTAAGATGTTTCTCAGCATTCTTTTCCTAACATTACTGGAAGAGAAATCTATAGGCAGATAAAAATGAGAGCACAGTGGTAGAAAGGAATCTCTGTTGGTGCAACTCGGATGCTTCAGCAGTTGAGTGCTTGTTGTTCCAGACGACTGGGTTGTGTCCTCATCACTCATGTTGGACAGCCCCAACTTCTGTAGCTCTCCACACAGGGCACTCAATGTCCTCTTTTGGATCTTTCCCACATGTGGCATACTATGATGTAGAAACTTACACATACTCATAAACGAAGCAAAACTTTAAAATGAAAGTATTGACCACTAGGCATCGTGTCTCACACTTTTATTCCCAGCACGTGTAGGCAGAAGCTAGTGGATCTCTGAGTTCAAGGCAAGCCTGGTGAACAGAGTGAGTTCCAGAACAACCAAGGTGACAGAGAGGAACACCGTATTGAACTCCCAGATGTCCAAATGTTATTTACAGCAAGAAGTTTTGTTCTGACAGGTATATATTTTGAATGCAAATATCAAGTTAGCAAGAAAATTCCAAATAAATGAGGGCACAATGGAAAGAGAGAGGACAGAGGAAAAGGAATAGTTCATCTATTGAATGTATTTAAATACTCTCTATTATGTCTTTAGAAATCTAATAAGCATTAGAATAACACAGCAATAGGAAGCAGAAAGAGGAAGCAACACTCCCTGTTTCCTAGAATTTTTGTTTAAATGCTGGAGACAGACAATGTAGAAATAGGTTGACTTTAATGTCGATGGCTCTCCATGCTATGGAAAGAAGAAAGCAATCATGTCTGTGGACTGGCGTCTCTGAGGGCTACAGCTGGAGCTAGATCTAAGAAGCAGGGGCTGGATTTGCAGCAGGGCAGCAAGTGCAAAGAGCTGAGGGAGACATCACCAGAGATTATAGATAAAGGCAGAGAACGAAAGGTACAGGCAAGTAAGCAGAAACCGCCATTCAGCACTTCCCATGAGGATGGCTTTTATTTTAAGTTAAATGGGGGATAATCGGAAGTTTTGGGGTCTTTTCCATTTCTTCGTCTTATTTTCAACTGTTCATGTAACATTTATTTTAATGACTACATATTAGTCCAAATGTGGGCCTCATTGAGTTCCAAATAACATAAATGATATTTTCCTTTTCACAATGATCTGAAAGAAGTAATTAAATATTAAAAATGCAGAAAATAACCCAAACCTGGGTAGTTTTGAAAAAAAACCTGTCTTATAAATCCATTAAGTTATTGAATCCACTTCCAGCAGAAAGACAGGACATCAAGTGAGGAATGGGGTTGCTTTCCAAAGCCAAAGCTCTGAACCATAATTCTTCCTGTCTGAAAGAAATGCAGGGACAAAAATGGAGAAGATCCTGAGGAAAAAGAGGTACAGCGACAGGTCCAAAGTGGGATCCAGCTCAAGGGGATGCCCCAAGCCTTGACACTATTACTGAGGCTATGAAGCACTCACAAAAAGGGACGTATCATGTCTGCCCTCTGAAAGACCCAACAAGCAGCTGAAAGAGTCAGATGCAGATATATGCACCCAATTAATGAACAGAAGATGCTGACCCCTCTGGTTGAGTTAGGGAAAAGCTGGAAAGATGCTGACCCCTCTGGTTGAGTTAGGGAAAAGCTGGAGGAAGTTAAGGAGGAGGCAACCCTGTAGGAGGACATCAGTCTCAATTAGTCTGGACTTCTGAGATTTCTTAGACACTGGATCACCAACCAAACAGCATACATCAGCTGAGGTGAGGCCTCCAACACATATACAGCAGAGGACTCCTGGGTCTGGGTTCAGTCAGAGAAGATGCACCTAATCCTCAAGAGACTGAAGAGGCCCCAGGAAGTTTAGAGGTCTGAGGGGGTGGATGGGGTGGGGACATCCTTGTGGAGATGTGGGGAGGACCGCAGGGTTGTGGGGAGATATTGGATGTGGAACCATGAAGAGGATGTGGAAAGAGAAGGGAATAAAATGTGGAGTGAAAATAAATTAATTAATTAATTAATTAATTAAAAAATCTATTAACTCATGACAGTCAAAACTATAATTTTGAATAATAAATTAATAGAATTTTAAAATTAAAAAAAAACCCCTCCATTTAGCTGTGGGGCAGAGTTGGTACACAGTTCAACTCTTCTCAAATCAAATAAAACTGCTACATAAGATTTTGGCACTCACTGGGTGGATATTGGCCTTTCTGTTTGGTCTTAAATATCCAACTAAGACACATTTCTTAGCAGTCAGTCCTTCATTTCATAGTTCTGGTTTCACCTATGGAATAAGGATGGTGGCAATGGTTGCTTTTAGTCATTTGGACTGAATACTTTCAAACCTATTTGGCTTGTGCTTTCTTAATTCTCTGAGCTGTCTATTGAAGATTATTTCAAATTCTCTACTTACCCGCCTTTAAACTTGTTATGTGAAGCTCGTCATGGTGATTATGAGCACATGGGTGGAAAATGACAGTGCTTCAGCATAAAAGGATGAATAACTGAGTGAAGTTATCTATTTATCGATTTATTGACCTACACAACACTGCGATGTAAGAGAGATACCCCTTTGCCGTGTTTAGATACACAGATTTAGGAATGGCTTGTGTCAGCATCTGCTAGGAGTAATATTCCCAAATACCAAAATTGAGATACTTAGTAGCACTTTAGTGAGCATGGAAAAATCATAGGAGAAGTATTAAAAACACTGTGGTATTTATGATATCTCTGCCCTTTCGCCGCCATGTTCACGAGCCATCATACAGATATATACAATGTTTTTCAGGATCTCCCAGTCCATGATCTGCAATGTGTATAGTTGTGGTTTTTCTGTGATGTATTTTGACTATAAGGAAGCTTCTTTGCTAAGAAGCAGTAGCTACACTTTTCTGGGAGTATGAGGTTATGATTTAGAATGTAGTAAGGAACTATCCTAGTCTAGCAACGTGGCAATGACAGAGTCTTTCGAACTGCCAAGGCTTCACTAGGCCCAGGACACTGGTTTAGTTTTTAGTACCAAGAATAGTTTCCCACCTCTTAGGTGGACATTGCGTCAAAGTATACAACTCTTTAAAGCAGCAGGATTTGAAGTTTACATGGACTTTGCCCCACTCTACATATGGACTTTGAACCACCCTATATTTTGGCTCTATACCAAACTACATATGTAGTCTGTATCACCGTACAAACTGTATACTCAATACTTTGGACCATCCTACATATTGACTCTGTACATATTGATAATGTTTCATACTACACATCACAAATATATATATTTTCAGGATGCCAGTCTCCAGAGTTTGGGAAGTTGTGATTGAACAGGATGGAAAATACAGTACATCCATGACAGTGACAGGAAAAGAGCTGAGTGAATGCATTGACAGTAAAAGAGCTCTAGAGAGAACTTGGTACTTAGGCTCTTCATAGCATCTTTTGCACTGAAAGGTATAATTAAAATTCCTTCCACTGACTTTGGACTGACCTGAATGCTATATCTGATCAGTAGAATGAAGTAGAGAGTAATGTATTTGAACCTCTGAAATTAGACAATGCGAGGCCTAGATTCTTTCTTGTGCTTGTTTGAAGAAAGGAAGGAAGGAAGGAAAGAAGGAAGGAAGGAAGGATGGAAGGAAGGAAGGAAGGAAGGAAGGAAGGAAGGGAGTGAGTAGGAGAGGGGAGGAGGAGAGGAGGAAGGGAAAGAAAGTTTACTTTTAAATATTTCTTCACTAGTAAATAGAACATGAGTATTTTATTTATTATTTTCTATTATAATTGCTACTTGCTATACATATGACACCTCTAACTTTAAAACTATCATCTTAGAGAAATCAAAGCCTTCTAGGGGCATCCCTGTGGAAACAGAAGCATCCTACCAATTACAGACTTCCAGACAGGCCACAGGACACGAGCTGTTGTATGTGCTCCATTCTGCCCAGCCATCCCACAATCCTAGTGGAGGCTATTAGCAGCATGAACTGCATCCAGTGCTACTTAGCAATTTCTTACTTATGAAAATGGTTTTTGTGAAGGTAATTATAGTTATTCATCATCGAATAAGTAATAAAAATAGAAACTACTGAAAAATTTGAAATTCAAATTAATGTTTTCTAAATAATTCATGTCGGTAATGAAAAATACAATTCAGAGAATTTAAAATTAATTAATAGCAAAATTGCTTTATTTTCAAAATATTGCAGCATGAAATGAAAGGAATGCTGAGAAGAAAACCCATGGGCTGAAATAGGTTTTTATTTAGAAAAGGAAGGTGAGTTGAAATTCACAAGCCTAGGCGCCAAATCTACGAAGAGAAAGAAAAAATAAACAAAGAGAAGGAAAACAAGTAGCAATAACAATAGAAATTAATAAGTAAAAACATGTTTTCATTTATTAGTGAGGCAACACATTTAAAGGTAAACTTTCTCTTCCTTCCTCCCCTGTTTCCTTCCTTTCTTCCTTCTTTTTATTTCTTTCTTCTTTGTCCTTTTTTTTTAATGGGATCAGCACTTTTTAAGACTTAGAATTGAAAGTGTAAAGAGCCGTGGGGATGTAGTACAATGTTTGACTGTTGAACTGAAAAAACAAACAAACAAACAAACAACAAACAAAAAGACAAAAGCCCTGCATTCAATCTCCTATTCTTTCAAAAATCAAAATAGCAACAAAAAAAAATGCAGAGAATAAAACAACTCTGGAAACAACATTGAAAACATAGTGATTGAATTAGGGAATATAAGGTGGTTTTTAGAATAATTTTATTTCAAACTTAAAAATCAGCTAATTACCAGGAAACAAGAACAAATCCATCTTGGTGACTTATCAAAGCTGTGTCAAGCAGTAATCTAAAATAAAAATACCTCTCAGGTAAGTGAATGAATTGAAATACTTAAGAAACCAATTTAGCATGTCTGGAAGGGATAGATTGACCAAGCCTCCCAATTTTGATAGAATAGTTCCAATTCATGTGCAATTTGCTTACATAAATTGGTTATCACTAAAATAAGAAAAATTGTGCAGGCAATAACACTTACTAACATTTATCAAGTTCTCTTTCTGGGGAAAGATTATTCCTATTACTTCTATAGCTGTCAACAAGACCTGAATTCTCATCACATCTCTGGGAGGGAGTCATTGTACCTCCTTTTAAAAATTCAGAAGCCAGCCATTCAGAGATGTCCCCTGAACTATAGAGCTAAACCCATATAGAATTGGCAATACCAGGTATCACAACCTGTATATTTCACTGGTTCTCACAGGCTTCAATGCATTTTATAGTTTTCTCCTATATATGCATATATATATGTATATATATGCATATATAATTTATATGCAAAAGAATGCACATTCACAGCCATAGTCAGACCAGTTTCTGCTGAAATTCTTGCAAAGTTTGAATTTGTTTAGACTAAATTAAGAATGTTTTAAGGTCTGTATGAAATAACTTGGGGGCACATTAACAACTTGCAGTGCAGTGCTATTTACACTGAGCTTTCAATTTTAAAGTATGTTGCCATAAGCCTTCATAAATGCCTAGGAAAGGAGGTTTATACCATCATTTGCATTTTTATGGATAAAAGAGTTGGGCATGTGACCGCCTCAACTTTACACAGAAAGGAGTCATCACCATGGATACAGATACTTTATCTTTGTCTCTCAGTCATAGTTCTACACACCAGCAATGCCATACTTTCCAGACTCCCTTTTCTCCACAATTAATGCAAAGCATGGCTTGTTGTAAAGACTTTATTAACTGACAACTTCGTTCCTACTCAAGACGCTTGTTTCAAGTCAATGGCGATCAGGGAAGAGAAAACGTGTTTGATCAGATGTAGTGTTTAGAAGGGATAGATATCACAAAGGAAATAAAAGTTTTACTAAACAGATGATTCTATGTGAATTTATTCTTCCCATAGTGTGGACTTGTCATTGAAGAAAGCTCTGAGAAACTCTTAATGGTTAAAATACAACATTACTAAGGTAAAATCCATCTTGGATGACCTTGTCTCTTGCTTTAGTTTCTTATTTTGTTCTTGTTCTTGATTGCACATTATTTTGCTTTTGACTGCATGTTCCTGTTGCACTTTGTCACTGCTGTTCTCTCTCTCTCTCTCTCTCTCTCTCTCTCTCTCTCTCTCTCTCTCTCTCTCTCTCTCTCTCAGACGGCTGCAATCCTGGAGATTTATAACTGGTGAACTTGGCACATCCATTTGATCGCATGTTGGCAGGAAGACATTAGACTTCCGTTTGGGCCTCAGTTCTGCTCACTGCTAAAGAAATGAATATAACATCTTTTTCTCTCAACCTTTATTTTTCCAGCTCTTTAATGTAGAGTGATGAACCAGTCAGCTTAAGGAGAGTATAGATATTTCCAGAGTCTAACATTTGTGTCTCTAGTTTATGGTATATAATTATAAATTCTCCTAAGTTCTCACTCCTGCCAGTGTCATCTACAAGTATAATGAAACGAATTCACAGTTTTCCTGGGTTATTCATTTCTTCATATCCTGCAATAGACCGGAACACTCCAGATTTTCCTTACATCAGTAGCCTTCTTCATCTCTCTATTCTCCGTATTATGATTAAAAAGAGTTTTCTCACTACTGACTCCCCTATCCTACTTTCTGCTCACTTCCTCCATGGTAACAATCTACTTGACTCAAGATAATTTTAAGGAAGAAATCAAATGGAACAGTACAGTATTACAGCTCATATAACTCACTGTGAATGACTGAGTCAGTGATAACTATCACTTGTCTACACCACTACAAATCTGATGATAACGCCAGTATGTTATTTTTATTGTTAAAGCAAATTTAAAGAATATCTCTTACTTCTGATGCACCAGTGCGTTCTAAATTCCATGAATTTATTCTGTAAGGGAAAAACTATGGGGCTGTGTAAGGACGTGAAGACTGTCATGGGTACACATATTACACATGTTACACATATCGTGTACACATTCGATCTGCATTTTGTATGCTTCAGTTATAGAAGTGTTTTGAAATATTCATATTCATTTCTTTGTCTCATCCTCAATTCAACAATGGCTTCCTCTAAACTTAATTATACTAAGTCTAATATATTTCTTCTCAACAGCACCATGGGTTTCTGTTCTTTCTACAATGCAGTTTATCTGAACAATGCTGCTTAGAGATACAGCAGTGCCCTCAAAAGCTGGCAGTTAGAACCCTCTGCACTCTGCTTCCAAATTCGCTTTTTGCCTCGTGCAGTAGGAAACATCCTCATTGTCACTGTCGCCCTTCAACCATGCACGTACCCCAATTCTGTAGCTATAGTTAGCTCTGCTCACATTTGTCAGTTACTTTGTCACATGAGTGATACTAATTTCTGAATTTTTGCAATGATGAGTCAAACAGCTTAAACATGTAAGGGTCTAGACAGCTTCAGAACACTTGCAAATGATTTCTTAATACATATTTTCTCATAATTGCTTCTCTCATTATTTATGTGCATGCCTTTGCTCACAAACTCCCTAGAATGTGCAATTTGACTTCTTGTACATATTGAGATTTTTCTCGTCTTTTAAAGGTCAGATAAAATGCTATGTATTTGTGCAGTCTTCTGTGATAATTGTGGTCAGGATTAAGCATTTCCTTTCATAAATTATCATAAAGCTTTAGTTATGTTTTCGTTTTAGCTCATATTAACATTATCTCAGTCTCGATAATTAGATAGCCAGCTTCATGAGAGTTGAGACCAAGGACCACTTCCTACTCACCTTCCTGATCCCAGAGTGCTTACAGCTGATTATTTAAGCCAGAAATACCTTTAAGGTGAACTTAGAAGTTGAAGATGTGACTTAGTCAGACCACTAGCGACACAAATTATAATGCAGACATATGAGCATCCAGAAGTATTTAGGAGCAGTGACCATCAAAGATATTATCGTGATTTCTATGTTCATCTATGCAAGGCCAGTTACATCTTTTTTTCAATTTTAACAAAGCCATACAGAAGGAAAGAGAACAATGTCAGGAAAAGGGATTATATATAGTTTTGCCTATGTAGTTATAGTAAATTTACATATTGCTTATGTATTTGTCTATATATCTGTTTAAAAAGTAAACAATTTATCCTGACTATAGTTAGATATTATATAACTACTACAATTAATATATGTCTACTCTCAAGGAAATTGTTAGGCCAAACCAAGGACAGGCACATGCAAACCTATTATTATAGAAAGCAGAGAGTGGTAATGAATTTCACAGTAAGTATCTTAGTGCTAATAACTGTTAATTTTACTAAATTGCTAGTCTGTAATGATATCATGTTTAGAAATTTATATAAATTAATTCTAATACTGAACTACACTCATCTCAACTGGTCAGCAGCATCAGTAGACCTGGTTGGTAAAGAAAACATAGTAATAGAACAGGTAAGAAAATGTCAATTCACTTATAATCTGTATGCCTTTTCCCAAGAGGGCAAAATGTGTGTGTGTGTGTGTGTGTTGGTGTGTGTGTGTGTGTTGGTGTGTGTTTGTGTGTGTGTATGTTTTTGTTTGTGTGTGTTGTGTGTGTGTTGTGTTTGTGTGTGTGTGTGTGTGTATGAGAGAGAGAGAGAGAGAGAGAGAGAGAGAGAGAGAGAGAGAAAGAGATCACAAGGAGGAGCTCCTCAGTGGATAAACTCTCTCAGCCAGGTGAAAAGTGATGCTGAAAGAACTGTGGGTGCTGGAATTTAAACCATCTCCAAGGTTCATATGTCACAACCACGGTCACATCTCTCTGGGGGTACAGGGAGTTGGTGGGACCTTTAAGGAAGAGAGCAGAGCAAGGAAATTAGTTCTCTGGGGCATAATCTTGAAAAATATATTGGAATCCTTGCCCTCTTCTTCTCTTTGCTTTCACAGGAACTGCGAAGTGAGCAGAATTCTGTTACCTGCCACGGTGGATCCTTCCTCTCTAACCCAAAAGCAGATGCACTGTGCAGCAATAGGTGGAGTTTCTGAAACTGTTCACCAAGATAAGCTCTTTCTTCTCCTAAGTTAGCTTTTCACAGCAATGAGGATATTTGGCCCCAGCAATGGAAAGGTGACTAACGTGTATGTGTCCCTCTGTAATACATACTAATGTATTCTTATCTCCAGTCCATAACCTCACAAATCATGAAGAAAGAAATCAGATAAATTCCAAGATGGATGAACATCCCGCCGTATAACTGATCAGCATGCATCAAAACTATCAAGGTCATTTAAAGTAAAGAAATTATAAAGAAACTGCTAAACCAAGAGCAGATTAAGTTAACCCTAAAAAAATGTGAAGTGGTATCTGGATGGGATCCTGGAGAAGAACAGCACAGGAACTAAAATTCTAATGACATCTGGCTGAATCTTGGACCTAAGTTAATAGTAGTTACTATTATTATTAAGGCAGCAAAAGTGGGGGCTGAATGATGACCCAGAGGAAGATCTCATGACTTTATAATTTGAGAGATAATAAATGTGACTTTCCTTTCTTTATTTAAAAAAAAAAGAACTCTGAGTAGATGTAATTAAGATGAAGTTATGTTCAATTAGGGTGTGCCTGAATACAAGGACTGACGTCATTGTGAAAAAGCTGTACAATGAAGACTCACACGTAGAAGGGAGAGCACCAGGTGTGTATATAAAGCAGAAACTGGAGTGAAGCAGCCATAGGCTAAATGAGCCACCAACAGGAGATAAAGATGGCCAACAGAAGATCTTTCCAGAGTCATCAAAAGGTTCTTAACGGTGAGAGCACTGTGTTTATAAAGCCCTCAGAATCAGGGCCAGATAGATTTCTCCCATGTAAACCCAACTAATTTGTAGTAATGTTATGGATACCCCAGAAAACTCCTATAATACTGTAGTATTGTCAGATGCTAATAGAAGATGAAGTTACACCGGCGTGTTGGGTTAAAGGTGGTAGATGCATCCTTTTTGTACTAAATACTACTTCTTCTGTCAATCTGACCTGCCAGAAATATGAAGTTTAGGAAGTAAGACTAAATCAAGCAAACAAAGGAGAAGGACCATGGAATACCACATCATCAGCAGAGATGAAGATTAAAAAACTTTCAAGTGATTATGAGTGTTAGTGAGAATGAAGAGACACAGAAGGTTAATATACTGCTACTGGGAATGTGAAATGATGTATTTGATGGTGAGCACAATCCTGGTGCTGAGCCTAAATATGTGATATGACCCAGCATTTTCATTCCTAGCTGTGTGCATAAGAAAAAATATAAATATCTATGTGCACAAAAATTCACAAGTGTGCATAAAAAAATCTTTATAATAGCTCCCAAATAGAAACAAGCCAAATATCCATCAGTCTATAAATGGCCAAAATAATATAATATACCCATAAAATAGTGTAGTATTCATCATCATCACCATCGCTAAGGGTCGTTAATGCTCTAACATAGATGGGTTATGAGAACACAGTCACAGGGGCCAAGCATTCCGTTATGATTGCATTTCTGTGAGATATCTAGAAGAGGCAAATCTACGGAGAAAGAAAATGGAATAATCATTGTCTATTGTGGGAGAGGGGAACAGGAGTGGAGAGTGGCTGTTAATGGGTACAGGTCTTTGGAGAGAGGTGACAAATTTTTTTTAAATTGATTATGGGTTACACAGCCGTACAATTCAAACATATAAGCTATAGAGTATATGAGTTATATATCTTATATGTCAATAAGAGTTTTGTTTCGTTTGCTTGTTTTTGTTTTTAGGCAGGCCTCAGATGGAACATGTACCCTGTCGTAGGTCACATGATTATCATGTGACAGGGCCAGAACTGGGACTAAAGCCAGATCCACTGCTTTACCCTCTCTGCTACTTTATATATTTCTTCTTTTTCTAAAACTTAATATAAAAGGACCCAGGCAGGGCAAGCTGAAGAGAAGAGAGAAACAGTCACAGTGGTGACTTTCTACACTCTCTTTACTCAAGAGTTGCTCCTGGTAACAGACAAGGGCAGGCTGCGAGGGGGAAATGTCATTAAATCCCTGATTACACTCACAACCTCCTGGAGGGAAGGAGGCTATTTTTTTTCCTCCTTTTGCAATTCTGAGAAGGGTTATATTTAGGGGAGCAAGGAAAAAAAAACATATTCAAAGCAATATGATAAACATATTCCTGGATCCCCCTTGAGTTATTTAGATGCATGACAAAGCATCATTTAAAAGTAACTTAAAATTAACTCTAATGAGGCAGCATTGCCTTCCATTTCACAGTCTGTCAAACTTCTGCTTCGCTTTCACGAGAGGTGCTGCATGTCTGTCAAGCAAAATCAAAATTTCCCCCGAGTGGTTAAAATGTGTATACATATAGGAAGGAATTGTAGGGTGGGTTCTGTTCAACCGTGATTCTTTTTCAAATAACAGTAACTGGACCACAGTTTCAGGGAACCTCTCTGCAACTGTAGTCTCCCCCAGGCCTACATAGCTGAACAAGGTGTCAACAGGAACTTGCTTCTGAACCATGAACTAAACTAACTGCCCAGCCACTGAGCCTGGGGCAAGCCTCCAAGGCAGGGGAATGCAGAAGAAACAGAATCTCATGAGGTATGTGTAGCAGCATGTAGCTGTGTGTATGGACGAGCACGCTTCTCATCAAGAAACACTCACTGTACAGGTCATTTTAAGGAGCTGGACCACTGTCTAACAGGTCCTGGGTGGTGTCCTATGGCTTTTTCGTGGAGATAAAGCTATTTAATATCAAAATATTATCACCGAGTGATTTAGCAACATTGATTTGAGGAAAAAGTGGGGGCTACATTACTTGCTGTCATTCACAGAAGTAGATTCTCTTTCACTTTTGTTTATTGAGTAACTGTATAGACTGCTATATGCAGACTTGGGTTCAAGTTACATTCTGCTTTTCAAAAACTATGTGTGTTCCAACAATAGAGTTTGGTAATCTATAATCACAATTTGATTCTCTTACTTTAAAAGAAAAACTAAAACAGGATTTTATATCTAGGAATTGAATGACAAAAATAAGAAAAAGTACACGAAACATATTTATTCTACATTATTATATGTTAAAAATGAGCAAATGAGCATTAAGGCTGTTTTGGCTGTGTAGGCCTGGGGGATATATATATATATATATATATATATATATATATATATATATATATATATACTTTAAATTATGTGTATGTGTATGAGTAAGTCCATCTGAGTACAGATGTCCCTGAAAGCTAGAATGTCTCAGGTGCCTTGGATCTAAGTTACAAGTAACAGCGAGTCATTTGTTATATTGAGAATGAACTTAGAGTCTCTGTGAGAGCAGTAAACAGTGGGAAAAGTTCTCTAGTCCCCTAAAAATGGTTCTCAGTGCACTAGGAGCTCAGTGATAGAGGACACAGTGACTCATGGGCCCACAAAGGATAAGGTTACATTTATCGCCATAGTCCCTGCAAGAGCCCTGAAGAATGTGTCAGGTATGTATGATGTCACAGACATGTAGGATTTAGTGTTGTCGAGGAATGAACTGGAAATTCCCGAAATTTCCAAAATTCATAGAATAGTAAAGTATTACAGAGAATAGAAACCAATTAGTTAATCAACCACGTATATGGATCTTATTTTTTTTCTTCAAGTTGACACTTAGTGAGTTCCTTTCAGTTCTAGACGCTGACACCTATGAGAAGCCCAAACTGCTATTCTTTCAGGTAGCAGAGCTGTCAGGAAAATGCGGTCAAGGACAATACATACGGACAAGAGAAGGTAGGGCACTGCTCAATGATTATCACCTAAGCGAAGATCCTAATATAAGAAAATGTAAGACCTATTCAGGAATAGGGGCTAGACCTGCCCGGTATGCAATGTTTCATCTGCCTTGGCCTCAAATACAAAATTTGGATTTTATCTTATGTATAACACAGACCTGTCTGTCATGTTAGTAAAAATCGAGTTCTAATGAGTAAGCGAGTTTCATTTATTCTATGTGTCACGCTCTTGCGGTATTAGAAGAGTCTGGAGGCAGAGCCAGGTGTACAACACACACAGTAGACAGGGAGCAAGGCAGCGGGACCCTGTATTACTGCAACAGGAGCAAAAGGGAGATCGCGTGAAGCTGAATCTAAAGGAAATGATGATTCATTGCTGTGAGAAGAGGAGATGGCGGGATGGCAGGAACTTTGCCTTTGTATTACAAGTGATAAACATTGCTTTGTAAACTAGAGTAGGTGACACTACCCATACACTTTCATTTTGCTTAGAACAACAAAACACACAGAAATGCGAAACAGAATAAAACAAAATTAAGGCAGACACGACTCATCGGTTTGGGGACTCTGAGGAGAAGTCCCAGTGAGAAACTGGCTTATACAAAGCTTTCGCATGAAATGGCAAGCTGCATTGGACCAGCTGCCCGTTATAACACAGATTGTTTTCCATAACAGGTGTTCCAAGCATGACCGCAAAACAACCCCAGAGTTGAAATCAGTAAACACCAGTAATGTTTCCTTCATCTTTGGAAGTTTCCTCTGCACAGACCTTAAATCTTTTGATGGCCACATTGCAATAGTCAAATATCTCCTTTCTCACGGTAAATGGTATTCGTAAAGCTTATTAAGATGTTGACTCCATTGTGTAGATGTATCCTGGTTTTTTATTTTTTTTTCTCTTCCTTTCTTTCTTTCTTTCTTTCTTTCTTTCTTTCTTTCTTTCTTTCTTTCTTTCTTTCTTTTCTTCCTTCCTTCCTTCCTTCCTTCTTCCTTTCCTTTCTTTTTTTCTTTCTTTCTTTCTTTCTTTCTTTCTTTCTTTTCTTTTTTCTTTCTCCAGGTCTTATTCCTCCCGTCCACCCACCACCACTGTTCCACATCCCATACCTCCTTTCCACCTCCTTGCCTCCACAAAGATGTAGCCACCCCACCAATCCCACCAGATCTCTAACCGCCCTGGGGCCTCCAGTCTTTTGGGTAAGGTGCATGTTCTCTGATGGAACCCATGCCTCACAATCCTCTGCTGTACATGTGTTGGGGGCTTCATATCAACTGATTGGTGATTCAGTGTCTAAGAGGTCTCAGGGGTCCAGGTTATTTAAGACTGCTGGTCCTCCTACAGGGTTGCCTTTCTCCTCAGCTTCGTCCAGCTTTTCCCTAATTCAACCACAGGGGTCAGCAGCTTCTGTCCATCGGTTGGGTGCAAATATCTGCATCTCTCTTTCAACCGTTTGTTGGGTCTTCTGGAGGGCAGTCATGATAGGCCCATTTGTGAGCGCCCCATAGCCTCAGTAATGGTGTCAGGTCGTGGGGTCTCCCCTTGAGCTGGATCCCACGTTGGACCTGTCACTGGACCTTCTCTCTCTCAGGCTCTTCTCATTTTCATCCCTGCATTTCTTTCAGACAGGAACAATTATGGGTCAGAGTTCTGACTGTGGAATAGTAACCCCATCCGTCAGTTGATGTTCTGTCTTCCTGCTATATATGGGCTCTACAAGTTCCCTCTCTCCACTGCAGGGCATTTCATCAAGGGCCCCTCCTTTTGAGTCCAGAGAGTCTCTCACCTCTCAGGTCTCTGGTAAATTCTGCAGGGTGCCACCCCCACCTCCTACCTCCTGAGGTTGCCTGTTTTCTTTCTTTCTGTTGGCCCTCAGGGCTTCAGTCCTTTTTCCCCATCCAATGCCAGAATCCTGTTTCCCTCCCTACCCCTTGTCCCATTTCCCTTGCAGGTCCCTCACTCTCCCCCTTGTGGTTGCTTTCTTCTCTACCCCCAAATTGGACTGAGGCATCCTCACTTGGGCCCTTCAGCTTGTTAAACTTTTGGAGTTCTGTGGACTATATCTTGGATATTTTTGGATACTTTTTCTTTTGGCCAATATCCAGTTATTAGTGAATACATACTATGCATGTCCTTTTGAGTCTGAGTTTCCTCACTCAGGATGATATTTTCTAGTTCCATCCATTTGCCTGCACAACTCAGGATGTCCTTATTCTTAATAGCTGAGTAGTATTCCATTATGTAAATGAACCACATTTTCTGTGTCCATTCTTCTGTCATGGGACATCTGGGTTGTTTCCACCTTCTTACTATCACAAATAAGGTTGCTATGAGCATAGTGTAACATGTGTCCTGTGGCATGGTGGGGCATCTTTTGTGTATACTCCTGAGTGAGGTATTGCTGAGTCTTCAGGTAGATCTACTTCTAATTTTCTGAGGAACCTCCAAATTGACTTCCAGAGTGGTTGTACCAGATTGCAATCCCACTAGGAATGAAGGAGTGTTCCTCTTTCTCGACATCCTCATCAACATGTGTTATCGCCTGAGGTTTTAGTCTTAGCCATTCTGATTGGTGGAAGCTGAAATATCAGGGCCATTTTGATGCATTTCTCTGATCGTTAAGGACTTTGAACATTTCCTTAGGTGCTTCTCAGTCATTTGAGATTCCTCTGTCGTGAATTCTGGGTTTAGTTTTATATCTCAATTTGATTGGGTTGTTTGGGGTTTTTTGGTGGTTAGCTTCTAGAGTTCTTTATATATTTTGGATACTAGTCCTCTATCAGATGGGGTTAGTGAAGATTTTTTTCCCAATCTGTAGGTTACCAATTTGTCCTATTGACTATGTCCTTTGCCTTACAGAAGCTTTCCAGTTTCATGAGGTCCCATTTATCAATTCATGATTTTAGAGTATGAGACATTGAAGCTCTGTTTAGGAAATTTGTGCCTGTGCCAATGAGTTCAAGGCTCTTCTTTGATTTCTTTTTTGAAAGACTTGAAGTTATTGTCATACAGAGTTTTCACTTAATTAGTTAGTTACCCCAGGATATTTTATGTTATTTGTGGCTATTATGAAAAGAGTTGTTTCCCTAATTTCTTTATCAGCCTGTTTAGCATTTGCATTAAGGAAGGCTACTGATTTATTTGAGTTAAGTTTATATCCAGCCCCTTTGCTGAAGTTTTTTATCAGCTGGAGAAGTTCTCTGGTAGAATTTTTTTGGGTTCCTTATGTATCCTGACATATCATCTGCAAATAGTTATACCTTTATTTATTCTTTGCCAATTTGTAGCCCCTTGGTGTCTTTTTGTTAAGGACCCAACCAAAAAAGAAAACTTCAGACCACTCTTGCTTATGAATGTCAATGCAAAAATACTCAATAAATTTCTTGCCAACTGAATCCAAGTAGACATCAAAACCATCATTCTCCATGATCAAGGAGGCTTTATCCCAGGGATGCAAGGTGGTTCAATATATGAAAATCCATTAACACAATCCTCTCATTAACACATACTCAAAGAAAAAATCATATGATCATCTCCTTAGATGCAGAAGAAATCATTTGACAAAATACAACAGCTCTTCATGTTAAAAGTATTGGAGAGATCAGGAATTCAAGGCCCATATCTAAACATAATAAAAGCAATTAACTGCAAAACAACAGCCAATATCAAATGAAATGGAGATATACTTGCACCCCAGTTTCTTTATCCATCTGTCTGTTGAGGAACATCTAAGTTGTTTCCCATTTCTGGCTATTATGAATAAAGCTGCTATGAACACAGTTGGGCAAGTTTCCTTGAGATACATCTACACAATGGAATACTAGTACACTATTAAAAACCAAGACATCATGAATTTTGCAGGCAAATGAGTGGAACTTGAGAATATCATCTGAGTGAGGTAACCCATTGCAATAGGACATGCATAGTATATACTTACTTATAAGTTGATATTAGCAATAAAATTCAGGTATTATGTTATAGTCCATAGACCCAAAGAGGCTAAACAAGTAGAAAGCTCCAAGTCATGAAGCTTGAGTCTCACTCAGAAAGGGGAATAAAAATAGTCATAAAGGGCAAATGGAAGGAGGGAACTAAGAGGGAGAAGGGATGGTGAAGGCAATGGGGAGATTCAGGATCACATGTGGGGAAGAACAGAGAGATGGGTAGATGGCCATGAAAATGCATGGGAATCTGTAACTGGTGGGGTTGAGGAGATAGGGTAGGTATCTCCAGGATGAGACAGAGACTTGGGATAAGTGAAGCATTCGAGAATCAGTGGGGGTGACCTTAACTGTGATTCCTTACACTTAAGAGTCTACCTCATGTATCTAGACAGGAACCTTAGTGAAGAGAGACATTAACCCACCCACAGTACTTTTGATTTATCTTGTATACAAGAAATTTAGGCACTGGGAATGGAGCAGAGACTGAGGAAATGGCTAATCAATAACTGGCTCAACTGGAGACCCATACCATGGACAACTAGCAATCCCTAACACTATTAATGGTACTCTCTTATGCTTGCAGATAGGAACATGTTATCCTCTGAGAGGCTCCACCCAGCAGACAACTTAGACAACCAAACAGTGGCGAGAGCTTGGGGATTCTTATGGAAGAATAGGAAGAAGGATTATGGACCCTGAAAGAGATAGGAACTCCACAGGAAGATGAATAAAGTCAACTAACTTAGACCATTGGGACTCTCGGAGTCTGAACCACCAACAAAGAACATGCATGGGCTGGACCTAGGCCTCCCCACCCATATGTAGCAGATGTGTAACTTGGCCTTCATGTGAGTCCCAAACAATTGGAGTGGGAGCTATCCCAAAAGCTGTTGCCTGGATATGGGATATGTTCTTCAAGGTAGGCAGCCTTGTCTGGTCTCATTGGGAGAGGAAGCACCTATCCTTGCAGAGACTTGAAGTGCCAGGGTGCGGGATTACTCAGGGGGGTCCCCAACTGCTCAGAGGAGAAGGGGATGAGGAATGGGAAAGGATTGTTGAGGGGGTGATTGAGAGCTGGTGACTCGGAGGGAGCAGTGAACAGGATGTAAAATGAATAAGTAAAATAATTAAAATTAATTTTAAAAATATGCTAACTCCCTCTGCTATAAGCATCCATGAATTTGAGAATACAGGACATTTTTGTTGTTCCTTTTTTCATATTGAAGAACTTACAATGGAGTACTTGTTGCTTTCCAAAAATGGTTCTCAACTTTCCAAATATGGCGATGCTGTAATAGAGTTCCTCCTGTTTTAGTGAACCTCAACCATAAGCTACTTTTTGCTACATCATAACTTTACTTTTGCTACTTTGATTCATTGTAATATACATATGTGAGTTTTCTGATGATCTTAGGTGACCTTTATGAAAGGGTTTTCTACCAGTACAAAGTGGTTATGAATCCAGGTTGAGAACCATTGATTCAGTCCTCAGAAAGACTCTTGGTTTCTTGGGGTTATTGACCATTCAAAAATAATAACCTAATGAAATGACCTTGTGGGGTTTTTTTTTGACTTCGTTTATATAGTGGATTACATTGATGGATTTCCATATATTGAACCATCTCTGCATCCCTGGGATGAAGCCTACTTGATCTTGATGGTTGATCATTTTGATGTGTTCTTGGATTCTGTTTGCAAGAATTTTACTAAGTATTTTTTGCATCAATACTCATGAAAGAAACTGATCTGAAATTATCTTTCTTTGTTGGGTCTTTGTGTGGTTTAGGTATGAGCATAATGGTACCTTCATAGAATTAACTGGGTACTGTTCTTTCTGTTTCTATTTGGTGGAATAGTTTGAAGAGTATTGGTATTAGGTCTTCTTTGAAGGTCTGATAGAATTCTGCAGTAAACCCATCTGGTCCTGGACTTTCATTTGTTGGGAGACTTTTAATGAATACTTCTGTTCCTTTAGGGATTATTGGACTATTTAGATGGTTTATCTGACCCAGATTTAACTTTGGTACCTGATATCTCTCTAGAAAATTGTCCATTTCCTCCTGATTTTCCAGTTTTGCTGAGTATAGCCTTTTGTAGTAGGATCTGATGATCTTTTGGATATCTTCAGTTTCTGTTGTTATCTCTCCCTTTTCATTTCTATTTTTGTTAATTTGGATACTTTGTCTGTGCCCTCTCATTAGTCTGGCTAAGAGTTTATCCATCTTGTTGATTTTCTCAAAGAACCAGCTCCTGGTTTTGTTGATTCTTTGTATAGTTCTTTTTGTTTTTACTTGATTGATGTCAGCATAGAGTTTGATTATTTCCTGCCATCTACTTCTCTTGGGTGTATTTGCTTCTTTTTGTTCTAGTGCTTTCAGATGTGCTGTCAAGCTGCTAGTTTATGCTCTCTCCAGGTTTTTTTGCCTGTGTGTTTTGTTTTGTTTTTGAGGCACTCAGAGACAATCAGAGGCACTCAGAGTTTTCCTCTTAGCACTGCTTTCATTGTGTTCCATAAGTTTGGGGATGTTGTACTTTCATTTTCATTAAATTCTAAAAAGTCTTTCATTTCTTTATTTCTTCCTTGACCAAGTTATCATTGAGTAGAGTGTTGTTCAGCTTCTATGTGTACTTGAGCTTTCTGTTATTTTTGTTGTTATTGAAACCAGCCTTAGTCCGTGGTGATCTGATGGGATGAGTGGAATTATTTAAATCTACTTGTACCTGTTGAGGCCTGTTTTGTAACTGATACATGGTCAGTTTTGGAGTCAGTGCCATGAGGTGCTGAGAAGAAGGTATATCCTTTTGTTTTAGGGTAAACTGTTCTATAGATATTTGTTAAATTCATTTGGTTCATAACTTCTGTTAGTTTCACTATGTCTCTGTTTAGTTTCTGTTTCCATGATCTGGCCATTGATAAGAGTGGTATGTTGAAGTCTCCCATTATTATTGTGTGAGGTGCAATGTATGCTTTGAATTTTAGTAAATTTTTTATGAATTTTGGTGCCCTTGCATTTGCAGCATAGATGTTCAGAAATCTTGTGATCATTTCATTAGATGCTGAGAATGCATTTGACAAAATTCAACACCCCTCCATGATAAAAGTGTTGGAAAGGTCAGTAATTCAAGGCACATACCTAAATACAGTAAAAGTAATATATAGCAAACAAGTAGCCAACATTAACCTAAATGGAGAGAAATTTGAAACAATCCCACCAAAGTCAGGTACTAGGCAAGGCTGCCAACTCTCTCCCTACAGATTCAATAAAGTACTCAAAGTCCTAGCCAGAGCAATCAGACAATGAAATGAGGTCAAAGGGATACAAATTGGAAAGGACGAAATAAAAAAAAAATCACTATTTGCAGATGATATGATAGTATAGTTGAGAGACCCCAAAAATTCCCCCAGAGAACTCCTAAAACTGATAAACAACTTCAGCAAAATGGCTGGATATAAAATTAACTCAGGCAAATCAATAGCCTTCCTCTACTCAAAGGATAAACAGGCTGAGAAAGATATTAGTGAAACAACATTCTTAACAATAGTCACAAATAATATAAAATACCTCATGTGATTCTAACCAAACAAGTGGAAGATCTGTATGAGAAGAATTTCAGGTCTTTGAAGAAAGAAATCAAAAACCTCAGAAGATGGAAAGATCTCCCATGCTCATAGATTGGCAGGATTAGTATTATAAAAAATGACCATCGTGCTGAAAGCAACCTACAGATTCAATGCAATTCTCATCAAATCCCCAACTCTCTTCTTCATTGAGTTAGAAAGAGCAATCTGCAAATTCATTTGGAATAACCAAAAAAGCCAAGATAGGGAAAACTATGCTCAACAATAAAAGAATTTCTGGGGGAATCACCATCTCTGACCTCAAGCAGTATTACAGAGCAATAGTGATAAAAACTATATGGTATTGGTACAGACACAGTTAGGTAGATCAATGGAATAGAACTGAAAACCCAGCAATGAGCCCATACACTTGTGGTCACTTAATCTTTGACAAAGGAGCAAAAACCATTGAAAAAAAGACAGCATTTTCACCAAATGGTCAGCATGTAGAAGAATGCAAATCCACCCATTCTTATCACCCTGTACAAAACTCAAGTCCAAGTGGATCAAGGATCTTCACATAAAACCAAACTAACAGAAGAGAAAGTGGGGAAGAGATTTGACCACATGGGCACAGGGGACACTTTCCTTAACAGAACACCAATGACTTGTGCTGTAAGATGAACAATAGACAAATGGGACCTCATAAAATCTCAAAGGTTCCGTAAGGCAAAGGACACTCTCAGTAGGACAAAATGGCAACCAACAGATTGGGAAAAGATCTTTACCAATCTTACATCCAATAGAGGGCTAATATCCAATATATACAAAGAACTTAAGTTAGACTCTAGAGAACCACTTAACCCTATTAAAAGTTGGTTACAGAGCTAAATAAAGAATCCTCAATTGAGGAATACCGAATGGCTGAGAAGCACCTAGGAAAATGTTCAACATCCTAAGTCATCAGGGAAATGCAAATCAAAACAACTCTGTGATTCCATGTCACAGCAGTCAGAATGGCTAAGATCAAAAACTCAGATGGCAACAGATGCTAGCGAGGATGTAGGGAAAGGAACACTCCTCCAATGTTGGCGGGATTGCAAGCTGGTACAAACAATCTGGAAATCAGTCTGTAGGTTCCTCAGAAAATTGGACATAGTACTACCTGAGGACCCAGCTCTACCACTCCTGGGTATATACCCAAAAGATGCTCCAACATATAATAAGGACACATGCTCCACTATGTTCATAGCAGTTTTATTTATAATAGCCAGAAGCTGGAAAGAACACAGATGTTCTTCAATGGAGGAACGGATACAGAAAATATGGCACATTTACATAATGAAGTACTACTCATCTATTAAAAACAATGACTTCATGAAATTCTTAGGCAAATGGATGGAAGTAGAAAATATCATCCTGAGTCAAATAACCCAGTCACAAAAGAACACAAATGGTATGCACTCTGATAAGTGGATATTAGCCAAAAAGCTTGGATTACCCAAGATACAATTCACAGACTGCATGGTCAAGATAATGTAAGATCAAAGTATGGATGCTTCAGTCCTTCTTAGATGGGAAAAGAAAATACTCAAGGCAGGAAATACAGAGACAAAGTGTGGAGCAGAGACTGAAGGTTAGGATATCTGGAAACTGACCTACCTATGGATCCATCCCATAAACAGATACCTAACTCAGACACTATTGCAGATGCCAAGAAGTACTTGTTGATAAGAGCTAAAAATAGCTGTCTTCTGAGAGGGTGTGCCAGTGCTTGATAAATAGAGGTGGTAGCTTGCAGCCAACCATTGGATTGAGCAAGGGGTCCTCAATGGAGTAGTTAGAGAAAGTACTGAAGGAGCTGAAGGAATTTGCAATCCATAGGAAGAACAACAGTGTCAACCAAACAGACCCCCTCCCCCCAGAGCTCCCAGGGACTAAACCACCAACCAAAGAGTACACATAGAGTGCCCCATGGCTCCAGCTACATATGTAGCAGAGGAGAGGCCCTTGGTCCTGGGAAGGCTCAATGCCCCAGTGTAGGGGAATGCCAGGACACAGAGGCAGAAGTGGGTATGTGGGTGGTGGAGCATCCTCATAGAAGCAGGGGAAGAGAAGATGGAATGGGTGGTTTTTGAGGGGACACTGGGAAAGGGGATAACACTTGAAATGTAAATAAATAAAATATCCAATAAAAACAAAAGAATAACCTTATTTAAGATAGATGTCTCTTATTTTACTTAATGGCTTATTTCATGTGATAACATCAGTGAGAATAAAATAGATAAATTTTCAAAGTTTGCATGTATATATCATCCTCTTCCTGAATACAAAGCTGAAAATATGTGATTCTAGATAACCATGAACTATCAGGAAATGCAGTGCCTACAAATCCTTATTCATCCAGTAGTACAACTAAGACCAGCTCTGCTTTACTGAACTTCTCCAAATCACTTCATACACGCAGAAGTACCATATGGCCGTTAAATGAGTGGTCCTTAGGCATTGTTTTTACTTGCTGCTTTATTTTTAGATAATCTGAACTAGAAGGCACTGGACCTTGATGTACCATAAGCAGAAGGACCTTGAATATCCGGGGCGTAAACAGAGGATGAGCAGAAGACAGCTTCCGTATGCAGGGCGTTTGGCTCCTTCCCTCTCCTTGCCAGCATTCTCTTCAGCCTGGATGATTTGCAGGGAAGAGAAGCTTTAATGGAAAGTATAAGATCTGGAAAAATATCAAAAACCTGACCAACTGTGCAACAGTGTTTATCTCTGAATCTGTCTGCATCATTCTCTTCTATAGAATGGACAGAGTATATTATGATTGCAATAGTATAGAACTAAAGATAAAACAGAAAGGTGTTGGCATTGAGCAGATGCTAAGTCCTTAGTGACTCTACTTTTCCATATGCTATTTTCTCATTTCCCACAAATCTCTCTGAATGTAACGGTGAAAGTGAATCAAGAAGGAACGATCATGAACTGACACTTAAAGATTTCTGTAACTCCACTAGATCAAATGCCTGGGTACGCAAAGCCATTTTTTAGCATCTATTTGACACCATATAGTGAGTCTTGCACGGAGAAACTTGAAGCTGGCTTCCTTTTTCATTAATATCCAGTGGTGTGCGGAATCTAAAGTAGGGTTTAACCACTGAAATTCAATGTTTAAAAATAGAATCTGCTCTGATTTCCCCTCAGGGACTACGAACTTGGGAATACTTTGTTTCAGAACTGCTTGCTGTGGGGGAGAGTGGCTGTCACTGACTTTTGTCTTGTCAAATATATTGCTTAGCCCTCAGTATTTACTCCAGAGGGACCTACTGTTGGGAGAATCAAAACAGAGAGAGGAGTTAAATAGACCATGGTGGCTTATTAGCCCCATGGCTGCCTCACACATGCACAGTGGGACTCCTTCCCTCCCTAGATTACTAAGGTGATATCCTGTATTTCTGGTGGAATTCTCCACAGCCTCTGCTCTAACATTCATTGGGTTTGTCTAATGTTTAAATAATGACTAATGACTGTGGCCAATGAATGGTGTTATATGCTTTGTCATTTGCCTTTAGAATTATCTAGTGAGGAATCTAGGAATATTTTAATTTAAGGATGAATCTCAGGTTTTAGAGGTTGAATAACTCATACAATCTCCAGTATAAATTTGCAAAACAGGATTCAAGCCCACACTGACTTAACAATACTTGAGTTCTAAACCTTAGCATGTTTGGGACTCCATCTTGATATTAATGATGCCCATTTGTAGTAGTTTATTGACCTCTGCAAAATACATCTTTGGCTATACATTCTCATTATACTTTTCTTCAATTTGATGGGTTTTATTTTGATTTAATTTTGAAGGATGCTATGTGGACCAAGAAGTACCAAAGCAGAAAAATAATGTTTTTCTTTGCTGACATACAAGATAATAATAGTTGACTTTTCATCACTTCCTCCTTGCTTGACACTGTTCAAATTTATTTGTGAATGAGAATTTATTGATTCTTCATAACCCTTCTAGTAGTTATGTTTTGGTGTCTTGTAAACTAAAGATTACATTAAAACTGGAGAAGGAAGATTGTGCAACTCTTCGGCTCAAGATACACAACCAAAATCAGGATTTGAACCCAGCAAGTTTGATTCTAGGGGATCGTCTAATTGATACTCCACAATCACCCAATTTCTACATTTCCTTCCTACAATCTTAGAAGGAGAAATATATTTAAAGAAATTATAGCCTCCTCTTTTGTGTAGTCTTGTTGCGTCTTAATTGTTTTCTGTTCTTGTAAAGAGAAGACAAGGCGAGCAAAGCCAAGAGACAGAGAATATTTCAGCAGCCCATTTAGATGATGAAATGCCTGCCAAGAAAAGGTTACTGAGGCAACATTGCTGGAAATAATTTTAAAACAGATTAGCCAAGCACATTAGGGGAAAGACATGGAAAGGGCTGCAGGAGCTGCCAAGAGTCCTATGTGATTATATCTGGAACTTTCCATTACTAGGGGTTAGGATACATGGAGAGCTGCCCCTCTATCTCTGTCATTGACTGCTTGCCAGGGGAAAGGGTATAAAGATCCAAATCTGAGACCTGTGTCTATTGGAAATACTGAATACAAATGTTCAGACCCCAAAGAGTCTTCTTGAAAATCATGTCCTTCCCTTTGACTGCGTAGACATCAAGGAATGGGGTCAGGGTATGGAGCATGAGTGGATCACAACACTTCCTGTGCAATGGCTGTGCTTCACCTTCAAATCATGCTACCCACAGCTGCATGAGGTTCAGAGAAAGGAATAACTGCAATAAGTGTGAGGGGTCATGGTCCTCTATCTTCCTGGCTTTGGGAAGAATAGTATATTCATGAGATCCTGGTGTTAGCTTCAGTGTTTTAAGACAAGAACTTACAATGAAAAGGCAGGAGATCTTGTTAAAACACATACTCCATATCCTCATAATCTGAATGAAATTCTAAAGTCCTGGGAATGGTTTTAAGGGTCTTATGTTAAAAGACACAATTAAAGAAATTCTGTTTATGAGGTCTTCATATCTCATTTTGAGAAGACCTACTATTGGGTCTTCAACTGTATTGGGATTTGCCTATACACTTAGATGTACTTGATGTTACCAAGGTATTTGTAAATATAGTTTGAATCTGAATCTTATTTCTGGAAGCATGGGGCTAGGAGTAAGAACTGGACCCTATTTTAACACCTACTATTCTCAAGTTTCTATGGAAGGGGTCAGTTGTAGGGGACAAGAACAGAATATGTTAAGGAGAGGTTTATTAGGAAGCACCTGTGAGGGTCACCCAGAGGAATAGAGAAAGATGAGCTCTAAGAAATGTCACTGGATGTCACAGGGATGAATGTGGATTCCCTTCAGAGTTCCACTGCACTAAGGGAGCTGGCCCTCCTATTCCCAAGTACACAGGAATGACATACCTGTCTGGAAGAAAATGAGACCTTAGTCTGCAGCCATGGTGAGCCACAGAGATGCCAGCAATTCATGGTATTTTGCTATCAGCCTAAGGCAGACCTCAGTAGAATAACCTTGCATGCACTCCCTGCATATGATTTTTTTCTCTTTTGATTTCAGTCTCATTCTTGCATGCACCCAGGCAGGGAAGCAGACGCACAGATAAGACATTGTGAGGAAGAAAATAAAGGATGTTTTCCCAGTGGTCAGTCCTAGTTCTAGGTTCCAAAGACTCCCATATATTCCAGGAAATGCAAATCCATCCTACAGTCTCTTTGGAGACCTTTATGATATGTGTTTCATTTCACAACTATTCTTTTACTGCCACTATCACTTTTCTATGGAAAGACCCACTGGTGCGCCTCTCTTAGCTCTTAGTGAGTTTATTTTGTAAGGACCATGTTAGATCAATTTCTATATGCCCAACATATAATAGACCTTGACATAGTATATATTGAATGAATAGATACATAGTATATATTAATGAATAAATGAATGAATGAATGAATGAATGAATGAATGATTACTGGCCACTAAAGTGTTAGGTGATAATACACATATGCACATAGCATCCTTCTGTAGCCTAGAGAAAGAAATGTGTAAGACATGGTATCTCAAAAACCCACTTTAAACAAGCTCTAACACAGGAATCCTCATACTCCATTCATGGTCATTTGCTTTAAAATTCTTGATAGGAATATAGAAAACTTGTATTTTCTAGGAATTTTATTGCCAACATACTTCTTAGTCCCTTCAGAAACAGGTGGAAATTGAAAAAAAGGTACCTAAATTCTAGAATGATTTTTCAGGAAGAAAAAAAATGAAAACTTTACAAAGTGTTTCAAATTATAGAGTTCTACTCTATTTCTCTAAGATTGGTTCCTGCCATATTGACTTACTGCTGGGAAAGTACTGGGTATCCAAAGAGAGATGTGAAATGGTGAACAAAAAAGCTGGTAGAATTGGCAATGGTCTTTTTAGCGATTTTCTTGCAACTTGCCCTGCTTCCCCAGTAATCTAAATTCTGTCCTCCAAATTCCCAAGCCAAGAAGTGTACTCATGACCCGTATTACTAAGCCCAGCCACACATATGAATTCCCAGCTTGTTGTCTTGCCTCTATTATGTTACAGGCTCTGCTCTCCCTCCAATCACTTGCATGAGCAACCCTGAAGCAGAACAACCAGTGATTGGCCACAATAACAGGTCACTGAACACTTAGAGAAGAAAGGAATGCAATGAGTCACTAGAGTTCCTTACTCATCCTTGGAAATGCCTGTGAACCCTCTTCTTTAGGAGTCTGCTGCCATTGCCGTATCCTAATAGTTTCTTTTACATGTGTCCCAAGGGAGTGAGTATCAAAATTTCCTACCGATGGCTTGTATAGGTGAGAGATGCTATTGCTTGTTCAAGCAGAAAAGAACTTAGAAACACAATGAAGGCTTTGACTTCCCCTTGGTGTTTCTCTTACATAAAATCTGCAGAGCTTGAAACCTTCAGAAGCAGTAGAGGGAGAAGGGAGGACTCTGACTTCTGGTGTCCATTATTATTATGTCTTGAGTGACTATTTCAGCACAAACCAATGTTTACTATAGATATTTTCCAAGGAGAAAATGAAACCCTTGAAATTCTATTACTGCTTTATATGTATGTCAATAAGAAGCCCTATTATTTATAAATATTGACTACTATGAAGACAATAAATGTGAAAATTATCACTGAGTCAAAGAGTGTACTATGTGTTCATGTGTGTGTGCATGCATATGTGTGTGTGCATGTGCATGTGCATGTGCGTGTGCGTGTGTGTGTGTATGTGTGTGTGTGTGCATGCACACTAATGGATGCTTTAAAGGGAAAGACAGAGTAGACACATGAAAAAAGAAAGCAAATATCCCCAACTGTCTGCTCCCACATACAGATGCATGCGTCTCTTTTCTCCCAACAGGAGAGCTCCCCTGTGCCTACCAGGAGGGACTCAAGGCTCAGTGTCTTCACTCATTCATTGAGGGGAAGTGTCATAATCCCACTTGCTCAATCCTTTCCTATTTGCTTCATCCAAATGTGGAGGTCAAAAGATCTGCAAGTAGAGAAGAAAGGGGAAGAGGGTAAGTGATGGTGGTAATAAAATGAGCCCCCACATTTGATTCTAGGAGAGTGTCTTCAGAGTTGCTGGGACCTAACTGTATCATGTTCTGTGTCCACCTGTATGGTTTATAACCTACCAGTGCAAAGCATAATATCTTAAAATGACAACAGGCCGTTATTTTTCAAAATCTAAACACTGACCAGGCAGTCCTGACTCAAAAGAGGTTGTTAAAAGTACCAGGAGACTGGAAACATCTTCTATGGTCTCCTAGATGGAAATTTGTTGTCAGTCTATATCTCTACTGTGGCTATCAGGTCTGACTGCTCCTCTCCCCAGAGATTCCTCTACATGACTACTAGAGTCTGCTCATAACTGAGGGTTGCCTTCCAAGTGAAAACATTTTCAGATTACAAGTCTCAGCAGTTAAGCATACCTAAAGTATGCTTTGTTTCACATCACTGCCCGATTACTCTAAGGCAGTGTGGTAGATAAGCCTGGAGACAGCCTTAGAAAACTCCCTCTCGGCCTATGGTGTGAAAGTCTTTGGGGCCTCGATACAGATTATCTCCACTTCTAACGTATCATAGTATTAGTACTGTTAGTCTCTTTCTTCCTCCCTCTGCTTTTGACATGTTCCCTTTAAAATTACCTCATGCCAAAAAATCTTGGTTAATTCATTAATAATCAAGGCAATAGGTTAATCAATTTTGTGAGAGAGAAAGAGATTCATCGAACTAAAGAGAAAACAAAAATATCAACAACCACAAGAATTTCACTGATTTTTGTAGTTATCAATAATTCATTTGTCACTGTTAAATGAACATTTTTTCAGTCCTACCCTTAATTGATTTATCACAAGCACTCAGTATTTTTTATTATTAAAGTACACACACACACACACACACACACACACACACACTAAGCTCATTTTCTCCTACTCTCCTCTGGTCCCTAGATTCTTTTTCCTAACCTCTAAACGTTTTACTCTGTACTATTCCTCTCCCCAAGTAAGTGGACTTCCCAAATGCTTGCACCATATAATGTTACGTACAGGCAAATGTATGTAAGGAGCCTAGAACTCTCCTCTGGGTTGCATGTGTATATACACTACTATTTTTTTCTGGTTTTCTCTCCTCTGTTATCTCAAGGGAATTCAGATATGAACTGTCAAACTGAAATCAAGCACACCTACTCTCCGATTCGAAATTATTCTTTCAGGGTTTGTTATTTTCGTTAATTAAACTATCACTCAAGAGGTTTTTTTGAAGGGAGACTAAGGGCAATTGTGTTTTCATGCCTCTCTCTCTCTCTCTCTCTCTCTCTCTCTCTCTCTCTGTCTCTCTCTCTCTCTCTCTCTCTCTCTCTCTCTCTCTCTCTCTCTCTCTCAGCCATACACACAACTCATCCAGTCCCTTCCCACTCTTGACTCCGTGCTTTTTGCCATCTCTTATTGCAGCACACTAATCCGAGCTGCTATCATTTCTCACCTGTAATGCCAACGGGGACAGCTTTACAAGTCGTCTCTCCATATCACGCCACATTTCCTCTGTCCTCCTCTGACCTCTCTTTGGAGTTCAGTCAAAATAATCATTCAAGAGCACACTCAGTTTGGCCATTGTTTCATTTAAAGATTTCAATACCTCTCTATTGGTTGCAGAATAAATACCCAGACTCTTACTGGGATTCACAAGCTCTTCCATGACCTTGTTTCCACTTCCTCTTTGGCTTCTGCCTGCTTCCCTCCGCTTTCCCGTGATCCACCTGCCCTAGCCTTTCCATTCCCCTGACATACAACCATCTTCCACCTGAGACCTCAGGTGCACTTTAAAGATGTTTCTTTCCCATTTTCTCATTGACTCTGCAGATCTTCATTGTACAGGTATCTTCCTTAAGGACATGAGTCTTCGCTCTATCAGCCTTCATCATCACTAAACCTCTTGCTTTTGTGTGCTCAGATTTCTGTGAATACCGAATATCTGGTCCTTAAAATTATCAACTAATACAATAAACATATAGAACATATAATTAAATTACATGTGCACACACATCTGTTTATTTCTATACATGTGTCTGTTATTTACAAAGCTAGAAATGGGAGTAGATGAAGGGATCATGCTTTTCACTTGGTGTGATAAAACATGACAAAAAGCAACTTATGGAAGCATTTATTTAGGCTTCTGGTCCCGGAGAGATGAGAATGCATCACAGTAGGGGTCCATGGCGGGAGGCAGGCATGGCAACTAAAGCATTAAGCTGAGAGAAAGCATCCTTAAGTGCAAATGAGACAGAATGACCTGGAAGTGGTTTTAGCCCTCCCTCAGTGATACACTTCCTCTAGCAAGGCGGCACCCCCTTACAACCTCCCCAAACAGTGCCAGTAGCTGGGTATTGTGTATTCAAATGCCTGTGGGCATGGAGGCCAAGTCTCATCCATAAGATCGTAGTTATAGAATGCATACTGTAGAAAAGAATAAAAAGAGAATAAGTGGAAGACACTAACCATCTGGAGTAGGGGAGGAAGCATCATTGAGGTCATTGGGAAGAGGGAAAGATGAGAACCATTTACAAAGAGACATATTTGTGAAGGTGCCAGGATGAAATACAGTAACTCATTCAGTAAGCTTAAAACTCAGGTAAAACATCTGAGGGAAAAAAAAACAAAACAGAACATTGATCGCCAATACAGCACGAAATGAAATTTTCAATAAACATAATAAATTGTAAAAGTGCTTGGAGCTTATTGTTAGAGGAGACGGTTTTATTAAAGTAAACCAGAATATGAATGTTAAGATATGTCTCCAATATATTACTTGAAATCTCTACGGGATCTGCTTTCTGGTTCCAGATAAAGCTTGCCCTCGAGAACCCTAAGTTTGTTTGGTTTTGCCAGGATGTGAATTGAATTTCTGCCAAGATAGCCTTCTACTCAGCCAATCAAGAGAAGCTCTCTTGACACTTGGGGTGTTTGAAGCACAGTGAGGGCAATTGATCAGACCACATCATTGCTCATTGACCTTGAGGAATCATTTCTCCCTTGGCCTCTGCCAGGGAGAATTACTGAGGAATTTGGTTGTTGCCGCTTCTGAAGGTCGAGCATGCGCAGCTCCAGATCATTGCTGAACTCCGCACTTCCGATGGATCTGCTGCGGCTTGGCGTTCTCCTCTCCTTCTCCTTTGCCCACAGCCGGAATTGATTTGTGTATAGATGGGTTTTACATCTGACGAGTTAGGGAAAAAAACGTTCAGGAGTTTGGCATCAGGGAAACGAATCCATATTTTATTAAGAATGAAATAGTTATTTACAAGTGAAAATGATTTCACTGGGCCCTCAGTGGAATTGTTTGTACGTTTGATAACTTAACCTGTCTCCAGTGAGGCTTTCTACCAGGTGTGCCTCACCAGAAACTGGATAGTGATGTGAATTATCTACCCAGGAAGAAAGAAGTCTTAGCAATTCATGGGCTATGGATAGAGATGCCACTCCACACGAGTTTATAAAATTGAAAAGAGATGACTTAAACCTACTGTTTTAATATAGATGATTTACAATGGAATAAAAGTATTTATTCACTTCACCCATTCATTTTCTCCATCTACTCTTTTTTATGCGTGCAATGTACAGTGAGCATGTGTCCTGTCCCGTGCACTAACTTTATCTTAGATATATAAGTGTTGAACAAGCAAAAATAGTTCCCACACTGTGTGCTGAAATGGCTTAATCAAAAACATGCAAGATGTGTAAATGTATAGTTACAATCTCTCGAATTAATAAGAGATATATTATCATATGAGGGCATACAGCAGGGCTATCTGGCCCATGCACTAAAGAGTACAGGGAAAGATGGAGTCACCGGTGGCTTATCACCATGACTTTGATAATTGTTGAAAGAGTGAGACAGAAACTTTCAAGTTATGCACACAGCCCTAATATTCTTCTAGTAAAGTTTTGAAAATGGGGAAAAACTTCCTTTACAATTATTCCCTTGGGCTATATGTTTCTTCCCAAATGTTTTTCTAGCTCCTCACATTAACACTTCAGGCTCTCAATATCTTCCACAACCTCTATGAATATCAATGATAATACAAAACTATAACAATGTACTCAGACCCATGATGGTATCCTATATTCCCTGTTTTCTCATGCTATATGTCAGGATGGGAGAGTACCTGTCCCTATCCCTCTCTGATTTCTTTTATGTATACATCTGATGGAAGGGCTGACCACAGATACTATTTGTATAAATTGCAAGAGGCTTCACTTTAGTTTGAATAAAATCACTGCGGTTGTTATCAAACTTCACTTCTAAAATGTCATAGTTCACACTGAAAAATATGCCAACTGTTAAGGCTGAAAAAAAAAACTAGAAAGAAAGCTATAATGATGATAATATCCCATTAGTTGCAGAATATTGATTATATCAAAGTAATATTCTAAATATGCAGTAATTTTATTTTATTTAAGAGAGTTGAACTAGAGAGATGGCTCAGCATTTAAGAGCACTCACTGTCAGTTCTTCCAGGAGACCCAAGTACAATTCCCAGTACCCATATCACAGCTCATAACCACCTGTAACTCAAAGGTATCCAGTACCTTCTTTTGACCTCTATGGTAACAAGCTATGCATACATACATACATCATATATACATATATACATATGTATGTACACACATACATACAGGCAATACAGCCATATACATATAAAGAAAGAAAGTAAAGTAAATAAGTAAATAAATAAATCTTTTTTTAAAGAGAATTCAAAGTCAGAAGGTCAGCTCTGGCAGTGCAGTCACACATTAACACACACCTACACACACATAAACACACACACACATACACACACACACACACACAGAGAAAGAGAGAGAGAGAGAGAGAGAGAGAGAGAGAGAGAGAGAGAGAGAGATGCTCACACATGCATCAGGACAATGGAAGGAGGAAGAGAGAGGTTTCTGGAAATGTTTCTAAGGGAACTGTCAAAGGGTGGAAAATAGCAAATTTGAGAATATTTTTAAATAGTGTTTGAACCTTGAATACATCTTCTTTTTCCCCCTCTCACTCTGTGAGTCAGAGGCTACACCCCAGACTTCGCAATGTATAGGGCTCTAACCCCAGTCTCCCTTCTCCTGCAGCTCCAGAGGTATGAATAACTTTTAAGGAAACTGTACCTTCAGCATTTCTCTTTCTGAAGCAAACATCCCATTATCAAACCCAAATTATGGGTGCTACTTCCATGCTGACTTCCCTTCCCAGCTCAAGGAGATTCTTTCTGGGTTTCACCGTACTGAAAAGCCCAGAGCCGGGCTCACCTTGTCCTCGCTTGTGAGATGAAGCTCAGATGTTTGTCCTTGGTGAGAAACATCTAGTTGAAGAAATGTCTATTAATTTCTTCCCACAAAGAACTGCAATCCATAGTGTAGAGAAGTTTAATCTGCACAGTCCTCTGCAAAGCAAAGTTTATAATAAAAAGTGGACATGCACACATCTCTACAGTACAGGATATATGTGGTACACATGCGCACATCAGATCTCCACACTACAGGACCTGGCTGATACACATATACACAGCAGGCCTTCACACTATAGGACCTAGCCAGAACACATGAACACATTAGGTCTCTACATTATAGGACCTAGCTGATACACATGCACATATCAGGTCTCCACATTATAGGACCTAGCTGATGACACGTGCATACTTCAGGTCTCTATGCTATGGGACCAATCTGATACAAATGCACATACCAGGTCTCTGTAATACAAGACCTAGCTGACACATTATATTGACTACTTTAGTCTCCTAGCAACAAATCCTCAGCTTACCTGGGAAAGTTGGTATCTTGCCTTTGATTATGGAAAGACAGCTTTGATAGATATAGAATTTGTGGTTGAAAGCAATTTATCAAATTTACTAATAAAAACCCCAAAACATAGAAGGAACTCAATGAATTTCCAGTAAAATAAACATAAAGACATTGTCTGAAGACACAGGGAAAATGCTGGAAGTCAGAGACAGGAAGAAACTCTCAAGAGCAGCAAGTGGAATGTGACCCATCACTTACCAATGATCCCCAGCAGAGCTAAAAGCTTTCCTTTCAAGAGAAACCATGGAGCCAGAAGGCAGCAGGATAACACGTTCAATATGTCCAGAGGAAAGCACTCAAATGACATCCCAGAAGAGGTAACAAAAATAAATCTGTATTATGCTAAGGAATTTTTTAAAGTGCAATAATGATTGAAACAGTCTATTATCGAATTTATAATATTAAATATGCTATATTAGTTAACTTAGACCCTATAATACAACATTACAGATAAGGTAGCTCCAACAGATATTTATTGCCACAAAATTCTAAGTTAGATTGATTAAAGTAATGGCTGCTCAGATTACTTAAGTTCCTTTTTCCTCGTCTGAAAATAGTCGCAGTCTCCTCATGTCCTCTAATGATTTTTCCTTTGTTGTTTATTCATATGAAGGGTGGGTGGAAGACAGATATGGTATTTGTTTCTCTTGTTTTAAAGGCCACTGGTCCTGACTGGATAGAGCACCATTTCTACGACCTCTTAATAGTTCTATGTTCAAATAGTCTCTATGACCCCTTTAATATTTCTGTGATCAAACACAGTTGTGTTGGGCTTTACAATTAACTACAATCATGACACTTTCTTAACCCAGGGAGCTATCCAGAAAATTAGCTAAATTGAGAAAATAATTAGAAACCTCAATCTGTAGCTGGTTGGACAGAACTGTGGGTGTCTTAGCATTATGCGGGCCTCAGAGAAGACTATGTGAAAAGGCTCTTTGAGTTCTGTGTCTTTGGAGTGGAATTGCAATGACAGAACTTCATTGCTGCACCCTCTGGACATGGTTGGAGCCAAAACACTAATACAAGGAAAACTTCATGGCTCCTGGCTACCACTCAGGAAGCCAAGTTATCTGCTTTCTCAATGACTGTCTACCGCTGACATAGTTCTTTTTATATATAAGTTGACAAACTTATCTGCATTGTGGCTTCTCCAGATATTTTACTAAACCTTATTTTGTGTGTGTCTAAGAGACCATTTCTGAATGAGAGTGTTTGAGGGAGTAAACTGAGTAATGCAAGCTCCTTTCACAAGGTCTGTGAGCATCATCTGATCTGAAGTGATGGATGAGCAAAAGATTAAACAGGAAAGAGTCCTCTCTCTCCACCACACAGCCTTTAACCACGACATTGGAACTCTGCCTTTGGACATAAAACCTGACAGGAATTTGCACTACTGGCTCTCTTGTCTCTCACTCCCAAACCCCATGTAGAAGTAGATGCAAGTGTCTCAGTTTCTGTAAAGGTGACAACGTGTTTCTCAGAGTAAAATTTCATGTCTCCTTTTACCTCAGTCTCTGTCCTGTTTGTTCTCTAACAAACCCTGACCAATGCAACTTTCACAGGGTACTAACTGTCAGACAGTAAAATTGATAATGTAACCTTTTATTTTAAAATATCTATGTATCCATCGATGTATCTAACTAATTAGCTTATCTCATTTATGTTAATAAGCCTTTTGAAAGTGGCTTTATGTGATTTTACTATCCGGTATGACTAACTTATAATTCTATACCCTATAAACAAAAGCTCTGTAAAATGCATTTTGGCAGCTTCATACTAATTTCAGTAATAAACTATAAAGTATAATTTGCATGATCCTATGCTATGTGCTCTTAATAATCTTTATTTCAAGCTATTTCAAATGGAAGATACATTTTGGGTAATTGGGCCAAAAGCTTTTTGTTCTACAAATGCTCAAGTTGGGTCTTCTTCAGTACATAGGAAATTCTCTTTTAAAAAATTTAAAATTCACAAAAGGTGATGAGTTTGTTTCTAAATTATAGATTTAATATAACTTGATTTCCTTTAGTAGCGGGAACTGAAAACCCCTCAATGAGCTTTCAGAATTAAATCATACCTGACAAGATATGATAGGATGTATAATGTTGCCTATATTGAATACATGAGGTCATTAGCATAAGTTATAGGAGAACCAGAGTGGCTTTTGTGAACACGGAATTAAAGGAACATTACAAATTCCCCTAATAAAGCACATTTATTTTTGGCATATTCTTTCCTTAAAGTAAATATTGTCTCCAGTTCAAAATAACCTTCTCTAAATTAAGGATCTCTGAGGTCTCAGTGTTACATTTCATAACTTGACATTTGATTAAACCTGAATGTCTCTACTTTATAGATTCATTTTCCAGACATTGGAGAAATCTATCAGTATCTTTCTTCTCTTTCATGTCAGATGAAATATCCTTCCCTAACTCTCTAATATGTATCTCATGAGTATAAATAAATTAAATATGAATGTATAAGATAATTATAATATAGCAAACAAAACAAAATAAGACACTGATCTTCCTTAAAAAATAAAAACAGTTTTTAATTACTCCCATAATAACCTGCTCCTTAGGTCTTTTTTTGATTATGTATTCTATTATTACTCTGATCCAGTATAGATATGTGGCTAAGATTACAACAACAACATTGTTAATTATTGACTGAGGTAAAAATATTATTTTACCCTTCCACGTGGCCCTTTATGCTGGGACAGACTGCTAGCTAGTCTGTTTTCTAGAAGAGACTATATCCTGAGGCATAGCAGAGGATCCACTGCACTTAGAGAATTTGATAAACACCCTGCCCTGAAGTCCCAGAGTGGCTGCTGGGAGCCCAGTGGACTCAGGGATGCTCCATCACCCGGGACCCCCTGCCCACAAATACCAATCCCCTTCCACCTGGCCCTTTCTGCTGGGCCAGACTGCTAGTTAGTCTGCTCCCTGGAAGAGGATATATCCCCAGGCATACCAGAGGATCTGCCGCACTTAGAACATTTGACTTTGTATCCTAGGGAATAACAGAAGAACCACTGCACTCAGACCATTTGAAATCACATCCTGAAGCAGGAGAACTGCTGCACCCAGGGTATCTGACACTACAACCAGAAACATCCCAGGAAATCCACTGTATCCAGGACACCACAGCGTAAAGACATCTAGGAGTTCCTCTGTACACAGGGCAACTGGACTACAGACACCACAGTCTGAAGATCTCCTGGGGGTTCTGTGGCATGCAGGGCAACTGACCCAAAAGACTGAAAGCCTCCCTGAAGTGTGGCTGCACACAGAAAAACAGAAACCACAGTCCATTATCCCCACCACCACCACCACATACACACATACTGTAGAACAGCTTCACACGAGACAACAGTTTGACTGCTCCTCTGAAGACCCAACAGTCTGAAAGCCTCCCAGGAGACCTACTGCAGCCAGGGCAACAAATCAGCAGCTGCTCTGCCTCTCTGAAGAGCCTCTGGTTGGAAGGCCCCACAGGATGGGGGGTTGGAAGGTTCCCACTACAGATGGGAACACAGGCCTACTAAGAGACCTGTTGCAATCCAGGGACAAAAGAAGAAGACTCCAGACAGAGTCACCCAAACCAGCAAACACTAGGGATAATCAGATGGTGAGAGGCAAGCACAAGACTATAAGCAACAGAATCCAATATTTGTGGTCATCATCAGAATCCAATTCTCCCACCACAGCAAGCCCTGAATACAACAACACCTGAAAATGAGGAAGTTAATCTAAAATACTATCTCATGAAGATAAGAGTTCTTTAAGGGGGATATAAATAACCCACTGAAAGAAATACAGGAAACACAGGAAAAGAAGTAGAAGCCCTTAAAGAGGAAACAAATAAATTCCTTAAAGAAATACAGGAAAACACAATCAAAGAAGTGAAGCAATTGCATAAAGCAGCCCAAGACCTAAAAGTGGAAGTAGAAACAATAAAGAAAACACAAATGGAGGCAAACCAGGTAATGGAAAACCTAGGAAAGAGGTCAGGAATTACAGATATAAATATCACCAACAGACTACAAAGATAAAAGAGAGAATCTCAGATGTAGAAGATAACATAGAAGAGATTGACACAACTGTTGAAGAAAATGCAAAACATAGAAACCTTCTAACCAAAAACATCCAGGAAATTAAGGACACAATGAAAAGACCAAATCTAAGAAAAATTGGAACAGAGGGGAAATGAAGATTCCCAGCTCAAAGGACCTGAAAACATCTTCAACAAAATCATAGACAAAAAAGTCCCCAACCTAAAGAAAGATGGCCATAAAGGTATCAGAAGCCTATAGAACATCAAACAAATGGGACCAGAAAGGAAAATCCTCTTGTCACATAATAATCAAAACATCCTGAGTGAGGTAACTCAGTCACAAAAGAACATACATGGTATGCACTCACTGATAAGTGGATACTAGCCCAAAATCTCGGAATATCCAAGAAACAGTTCACAGATCATATGAAGCTCAAGAAGAAAAAAAGACCAAAATAACAGACGGGTTAAGCAAACTAGATCTAGCATATTGCTGCATACGGGAAACACACCTGAATAACAAAGACAGACACTATCTCAGAGTAAAAGAATGGAAAAAGACCTTCCAAGCAAATGCTCCCAAGAAACAAGTTGGAATTGCCATCCTAATATCCAACAAAATAAACTTTCAACCAAAAGTTATTAAGCATGATGAAAAGGAAACTTCCTATTCATCAAAGGGAAAATCCACCAAGAGAAAGTCTCAATTTTGAATATCTATGCCCCAAATACAAGGGCACTCACATTCATAAAAGATACTTTACTAAAGCTCAAAACAAACATTTAACCCCACAAAATCATAGTGGGAGACTTCAACACTCCACTCTAGCCAATGGCCAGGTCATTGAAACAGAAACTAAACAGGGACACAGTGAAACTAATAGAGGTTATGAACCAAATAGATTTCAAGGATATCTACAGAACATTTCACCCTAAAACAAAAGTATACACCTTCTTTTCAGCACCCCATGGTATCTTTTCCAAAATCAACCATATAATTGGTCACAAAAACCCTCAGCCAATACAAGAAGATTGAAATAATTCCATGAATCCAATCAGACCACTACGGCCTAAGGCTGGTCTTCAATAAACAGCAAAAGCAACAGAAAGCCCACTTATACCTGGAAGCTGAACAACTCTTTACTCAATGGTAATTTGGTCAGGAATGAAGTTTATTTCTTTAAAATAAATTAAGAATTTCCTGGAATTTAATGAAAATGTTGAAATATCATACTCAAACTAATGGGACACAATGAGAGCAATGCTAAGTGGAAAATTTAAAGCACTAAGTGACCAGGTAAAGAAACTGGAGAGATCTTATACTAGGAACTTCACAGCACACCTGAGAGCTTTAGAACAAAAAGAAGCAAACTCACCAGAGAGTAGACAGTAGAAAATAGTCAAACTCGGGGCTGAAATCAACCAAATAGAAATGAAGAGAACAATGCGACAATCAGCAAAACCCAAATCTGGTTCTTTGAGAGAATCAACAGGATAAGTAAATCCCTGGGGCCCAGGGGCAGTAACCAAATTAATAAAATCAGAAATGAAAAGGCAGACATAACTACAGAAATGAAGGAAATTAAAAAAGATCACCAGTTTCTACTACAAAAGCCTATACTCAACAAAACTGGAAAATCTAGAAGAAATGGATGATTTTCTAGACAGATACCACATGCGAAAGGTACGTAAACTTTCTAAACAGGCTCATATCCCATAAGGAAATAGAAGAAGTCATTAAAAACCTCCCAAACAAAACAGCCCAAGGCCAGATGGATTTATTCCAGAATTCTACCAGACCTTCAAATAGGACCTGATACCAATATTCCTCAAACTATTACATAAAAGAGAAACAGGAGTAACATTACTTAATTCACTCTATGAAGCCACAATTACTCTGATACCTAAAACACACAAGGACCTCACCAAAAAAGAGAACTTCACACAAATCTCACTTATGAATATTGATGCAAAATTACTCAATGAAATTCTTGCAAACCAAATCCAAGAACATAACAAAACCATCATTCACTATGATCAAATAGGCTTCATGCCAGGGATGCGAGGTTTGTTCGATATATGAAAATCTATTAACATAATCCACTATATAAACAAACTCAAAAAAATCACATGATCATCTCCTTAGATGCAGAAAAAGCATTTGATGAAGTGCAACACCTCTTCATGTTAAAAGTATTGGAGAGATTAGAAATTCAAGGCCCATAACTAAACATAATAAAAGCAATTTACTACAAATCAACAGCCAATATCAAATTAAATAGAGGGAAACTTGAATCAATCCCATTAAAATCAGGACAAAGCAAGGATGCCCACTCTCCCCTTATGTATTCAATATAGTAGTCAAAGTGCTAGCTATAACAATAAGACAACAAAAAGAAATCGAGGCGATTACAAATTGGCAAAGAAGAAATAAAGGTATCACTATTTGCAGATGATAAGATTATATACATAAGAGACAGCAACATTTCTACTAGAGAAATTCTCCAGCTGATAGACAACTTCTCCAAAGTGGCTGGATATAAAATTAACTCAAGTAAATCAGTAGCCTTCCTTTATACAAATGATAAAGAAATTAGGGAAACGACTCCTTTCACAGTAGCCACAAATAATATAAAATAATTTGGCGTATCTTTAACCAAACAAGTGAAAGATTTGTATGACAAAAACTTCAAGTCTCTCAAGAAAGAAATCAAAGAAGATTTCAGAAAATGGAGAGATCTGCCATGCTCATGGATTGGCAGAATTAACATAGTAAAAATGGCCATCCTAACAAAGGCAACCTCAGATTTAGTGCAATCCCCATCAAAATCCAAACACAATTCTTCAAAGACATGGAAAGAGCAATTCTCAAATTCAGCTGGAAAAGAAGAAAACAAAAAACAGAAAACCAAACAACTAGAATAGCCAAATCAATTCTTAAAGGACAGCTAGGGAATTATCATCCCTGACCTCCAGCTCTACTACAGAGCAAATAGTGACAAAAACTGCATGGTACTGGGACAGACACAGACAGGTTGATCAATGGAATAGAATTGAAGACCCAGAAATAAAACCAAACATGTACATACACTTGATATTTGACAAAGAAGCCAAAAATATACAATGGAAAAAAGAAAGCATTTCCAATAAATGGTGCTGCTCTAACTGGTTGATTGTATGTAGAAAAATCAAAATAGAGCCATATTTGTCACCTTACACAAAGCTCAAGTCCAAGTGGATCAAGGACCTCAACATAAAACCAAATAAGCTGAATCTAATAGAAGAGAAAGGGGGGAAACCACCTTGAACTCATTGGCACAGAGGGAAATTTTCTAAACACAACTCCAATGGCTTATGCTCTAAAATCATGAATTGATAAATAGGACCTCATGAAACTGGAAAGCTTCTGTAAGTCAAAGGACGTAGTCAATAAGAAAAATCAGCAACCTACAGATTGAGAAAAAATCTTCACTAACCCCACATCCAATAGAAGGCTAATATTCAAAATATATAAAGAACTCAAGAAGCTAACTGCCAGGGTCCAGCCTCAACACAGGATTGGAGTTCTCAACTGGAAGCAGGGATATCTGGAAGGCGCATAATAAATATACACAGACTATTCTTTGGGTACAAACTGACAGGCAATTTCAGGGCTTAAAGTTTCTCTCTCTCTCTCTCTCTCTCTCTCTCTCTCTCTCTCTCTCTCTCTCTCTTGAGGCTGCACACAATGCATTCTCTTGTGCATTCTGCTTTTCTCCATTGTGCTTTTCTTTTCTCGAACTCCCACACTCATGCACACCTCTGTTCATTAACCTTTCATTCTCACACACACTGTTCATACACACCTCACTCATATCTCACGCACGCCACATGCACTTTCCTTTCAGTCACACACACAGTCTTCATACACCTCACATTCTCTCTTCACTCACTCTTCACATGCTTTTCTCATGCTCTCTCACTCGCTCTCACTCATTCTTCATATTCTCTCTCCACTTACTCTTCACATGCTTTCATTTGTTCTTCACATGCTCTATGGCCTTTCTCTTGCCTCAGTCTTTTATTGATAATCCAAATGCAGGTAGAAAAAAAGACATTGTATAATCATTGCCAAATCAAATTCAGAAGAATAACCACATCCCACAAAGAATTAAGAATTACGACTGCTCCCTTAAGTTTCAAGTTTCCCCTATTCCCAGGCCTGTGGCCAAAATAATAATAATTGTAAACTTATCATTATTTAAACTTTAAATTTTACTTATTATACTTCAGAGCTCAAAGCTCTGAGGTCAGTTACTTGCATTTTCTTGTGAAGCTCTAATGATAAATGACATAGGCAAAGCTGCCAGGCAGTGGCCAGAAAGAATCAAGTTAACCCTTAGCTCAGTAGTTCTTATGGCTTCCTGTTCCTTGCACACAATTGACTCTTGTAAGAGTCCCAGTATTTTGACTTAGTTTACTAGTATATAATTTTATATATTCTATACTTCTTTATCCAGGAACCACTCTCAAATGGTATATACAACTTATTTCCTAACTTCAATAATTTTTTCCTTTCTTAAGATCCCAATGTTGGCCTTAATTCATTTTCTAATAGTTTCTTTAAAGTTTCTTTGTAAGTCAGGCATTAATCTGGAACTACTATTGTTCAGTTATTACATTGTTTCCAAGATGAGAACACACCCCATACACCTGAGTCATTAGGGCTGTGTTGTTATGTGCCCCTTTGCCTCAATTTCCAATTGTTTAAGAATCGTTACATCAAGGAACATCTAGTTTCACAGAATTCACCAGAGCAGAAGGAGAAAGAAGTAGGAAAGTCAGATATAATAGAATAATTATGCACACCAAGGCCAACTGAAAGACAGTCATGCACAAATGAAATCTATACAGCGGTTGTCCAGGGCTAAGGTTAGAAGAAATAGGAACAACCTGTTTTTACAAAGAGCAGCTGCTGGCTACTAAGATGTCTCCATCCCGGCCTACCACAGGCAGTCTCTTATTTCAGATGGCGGGTCCCCTGGAGAGATGTGTCTCCTGCTTCTCAGGGTCCCAGACACCACCCTACTTTACAAGGAACTGCCTCAGGCTTCTAAAATGTCTCCATCCCAGCCTACTACTGGCAGTCCCTGTCATCTTATGCTGTCCCCAGCAGCTAACCACCAAAAAAATTCAAATAACCCAATCAAAAAATGGGATATAAAACTAAATTGAGAATTCACAACAGATGAATCTCAAATGAGTAAGAAGCACCTAAAGAAATGTCCAAAGTCCTTAATGATCAGAGAAATACAAAACAAACCTGAGATTCCACCAGAGACAAATCAGAATGGCTAAGATTAAAACCTGAGGTGACAACACATGTTGATGAGGATGTGGAGAAAGAGAAAAACTCTTCCTTTGCTGGTGGGATTGCAGACTGGTACAACCACTCTGGAAGTCAATTTGGAGGTTCATCAGAAAATTGGAAATAGATCTACCTAAAGACCCAGCAATAACACTCATGGGAATATACACAAAAGATTCCCCACCAGCGCCTGTGTTCCACTATGTATAGGGCCAAAAATCTCAATTAACTTGGACCCCTGAGATCTCCCAAACATTGGATAACCAACCAAGCAGCATATGCCAGCTGATATGAGGCCCCAAAAAGATATCCAGCTGAGGACTCCTGGGTCTGGGTCCAGTAAGAGTAGGTGTACCCAACCCTCAAGAGACTGGAGGCCCCAGGGAGTGTAGAGGTCTGGTGGGGTGGCTTGGGTTGATATCCTTGTGGAGACGGGGGGTGAGGGTATGGGATATGGAACAGTCAGAGGGTGAACAGGGAATAGAATAAAATTTGGAGTGTATAAATAAATAATAAAGGTAATTAGATAAATTAATTAATGTAAAAATATTCTTTAAACAACTTTCTTCCCTCTTTTCCTTCTCCCTTCCCTCTTCCCTTTCCCCAACTTCTCTTCTCCTCCCCTTATTTCCATTTCCATTCCCTCCATTATCTTCCATACATTTTCTTCTCTCCTTCCACTTCTCCCTGGGAAAATGTTCTTAGTGGTTGAACAACTGTACCCTGTATATGAAATGCAATACATTGAACCAAGAGTCATTTTTATTCTTGTTAGCACTTAGTAACTGTAGGTCCCTGTCTTAGAGACAGTCCCTTCCAGATAGTTTGTCAATCCTCATGTATATATACCATATTTCCTATATACCAGGTATGTTGAAATCCCCCAAAACTTTATTAATCTCAAGACTAAATTTTAAAACTTTCTAAGTCATTTTTATGTTATGTGTTTGGGTACTTTGCTTGTATGTATCTTTGTACCACATGTGTTCAGTGTCTCAAGAGTCCAGAAGAGGGCATTGGGTCCTCTGGACTGGGGTTAGAGATGATTCTGAGTCATGATGTGGGTTCTGAGAACCAAACCTGGGTCTTCTAGATGAGCAAACAACTGAGCCACTCCTCCAGTCCCTCAGGAAGAATAACTACTAGTTAGTTATTTTATTGACATCAAGGAAGTATAAGAAATATGTAACAACTCTTGTTTCTGTTATAGGAGAATAATTGTATGAATGTCAATCCCACTGAGGTACAGGCCCTATTTGCTGAACAGCCACATGTCCTGTTTAAGCCAGTGAGACATGAGTACATACCAAGCATAGGATAAAGGGACACATTATGATGGACAGACATTTACTGTTTGTTCCAAATTAGCTGTCTTAACTTAGATGCATGTGCATTTGCATGTTTGATAATACTGAAAATTGGCAGTATGTTTCTGTATGGAATTAAACTTTTTTTTTTTTGCTTCTGTCAAAAATACAGTGCCCATCATAGATCTTCATTTTCCTACTTGCTGCAAATCCAAGTCATTCCATTCTGCTGAGTTTCAAAACCCTCACATGCAATTCCATCACTGATTTTTCTGCATTGCACTCTCAGAATCTAAACTTGCCTATCTGAATTTGGCTTTCTGTATCATTCTAGGCTCAGTTAAGCTTCAACAGACAGACAAAACGTCTGGTTTTGTTTCTGAATAATTATTGATATTATGTCCTTTGTTGGGCAAACCATAGCTCCTTGTCAGTGAAAGGTGACGCATGTGTTAAAAAAAAACACTCCTCGAAGTCATATTAGGGCTGAATATAAGAAGATGGGAGCAAGAGCTGGAAATTTCAAAGTGGTAGCATATAAAATAGTTGCAATGTTAAAAAGGCATGATATATTGCAACTGTAATCAAATATACTTACTGTTGATAATTTTGATTAAGGAAGTTGTTAATAGAGTTGTGTATTCAGGAAGGATATCACGGCTTTATTTTTAGAAGCACAAACTCTCAAATTTACAAGTTATATGAATTAAATGAATCCAATGATCCACATGTAATTGAAAGCCATCCTTCCAGTGCCACGGAATAATTTTAATTGCAAATGTTATTAAACTGTCCTCACAAATGTATTTATGTGTATAAAGTTTCCCCAATCATGGTCGTATTTGGTTGTTTTGATGCACATTAGGCATTTACTAAAAGCCATCCAGACTTAAAGTACTTTGCTTTTCACTTATTTCCTAAAATATTCATTTCAAATTAATTTCTTATGTCAGACAATGTGGACCTTCCATGCATGGCTCTGTCCCAGAATAATCAGCAGTTACCGATTTCTCAATAAAGAGAAAGCTTAGAGATGAAGAAGGAATATGAATCCTCATCTCATGCCAACTACATGTAAAGAAAGCCAAGCAGGTCTGGTTTTTACATGCAGACGAATCTTTGCAATCTGTCTGTCTTTTACACGCAAGAAGACAAACTTTGCCATGAAGGTTTCAGGTAACATCTTAAAGTTGAAGCTTATAGTTACTCAGCTGTGGGAAGAAATCATTGAACCTTCCAGAAAGGTCAGATGTGAACTAAGATCATGACTTTGAGTTGTAGCAACCAATTGTGTATCTGGTTGCTATGACTGTAAATTAACACTAGCAATTCAAGTATTAATTTAATGCATTTATAGTTTATGGCTTCCACAAAATTGCTGCATCTTACAGCCATTGGGTGCCTTCTTAAATTTTCATCCCCAAGACCAACATTTGCCTTCTTCAGTCAATGTAGAACTAACTACCAGAAACCTCAGGAAAGTCACTGAATGGTAGAGCTCACTAAAATCATTCGAGCTAGACAAGGCCAAGACTGCTTACTGTTTTCACCACTTCTTCCTTTACACAGCAAATATGTCTGTCTGTCTGTCTGTCTGTCTATCACCTATCTCTATCTATGAACAACAAAGGTATTTCCCTACATTTTCTCAGGTTCCCATATCTGCCTCCTTCCCAACTCTCCATCTGGAACCTCATGTCTCATACCATGCACTTTGTTTTTGAGAACTGTGATTAACATTACATTTTCAGTAACAAATATCTCCTGATTCTGTTTGACTTTTCTCCATATGAGTAATAATAAGGCTACTGTTTAAAATAATGTACATGTCCCATTTTCCTAAATACCGATGGATTTTTATTTAGAATAAATGAGATATACACCATTTCTACTGTATCTTTTAGACTGGAACTACGACTGTTTTCTATTCCAAGGAAAGCAGTAGGAGTACTGCTTTATCTATTAACTGCATAGTTGTCTTCGTTTGGGTTTTGGTTCAAAGGAATTCAGAGTCAGATCTCATTAGGATCCTTACGTCTTAGTAGATTTAGGGCAGAGTATCTAAACTAATAGTTGTACATAGGTTTTTTTCCAATAGCATCTGCTTAATCCAGAGAATCATGTTGACAATTAAATTAAAACAAATGCTACAAGGAAACAGAAAGGACTACATAGCTGGTTATTTTGTAATATAATGATTAAAAGTATAAATGAAGTATCTCTTCTTATCAACTGTTACAAAGAATGCACTGAGTTTTATAAGCACATTATATAGTATGCAAATTAAGATATAATCTTCCACACGTGCAGCACATACACACACACACACATAAGCAAAAGCACACATGCTCACACACACACTGAGACACAAACACAAACATATACACATATACACACAAACATACACACAGTTATACACAAAACACATACATGTACACACAAATACACACACAAACATACATGCAAACACATACAAATACACAGACAAACACACACCCATATATTTAAACTTAATCACACAGACCCACACACATTTACAAACAAGCACACATGCAAACAACACACAAAATGTACACATACAGACAAATGCACATAGAAATATGCACATACAAAAAACACATAAACATAGACACAGAGACCCACACAGATATACACACACAGAAATACATCCACAAACATATCGACTCATACACACAGAGACAAACACACACACACACACACACACCACACACACACACACACACACACACACACACACACACACAGAGAGCACACACAGCAGGTTGAGGCAGTCAGACCCAGACATGGGCATGACCTTATAGATTCTTGCCTTATAGATTGTATAATTTTCTTCCATTATGGGGAAATCAGAGTGGTTGAATGACATATACATCCATGCATGCTCTCGATATCAATAAAAATGTGCGACATACTAATGTTTTATTGTAAAAAGGAGAACTCTGCCTCCATCAGCCTGTGTAACACAAACATCCTACCTCAACTCAAACAAGAATGTTGTAAGCAAACCTACACCCCAGGGAAATCATTAAAAATCAATGACCCAGAGTTACACTGGCATATATTTTTAAAGCGTTGTTTATCTGCCCTCATTAAAAAATATCTTTACACAAGGCAGTAATCCTCACTGTGTGAATTAATAACTGTGTTTCTTTTGAGTTCCGTTGTTGTGCTTGTCTTATTCACGGTTCACTGCTTCCTGGACCTGTTTTGTGTACCGTGCTATTTACATAGGCGCTGGGTTATTATCTGCTTTCTGAAGTGACAGGCAAAAATCTGGGGCTTCTGGGAGCCGTGGGGAAATTGCTTGCATAGAAGAAATGTGCTTTGTGCTTTTTTTTTTCAAGGGAAACAGCTATCCAGCCAGCATAAAAATCAGGATTAAGAAGCAACAAGGACAAAGGCAGAACACAATAGTATAGAGTGGAAAAAAATACTTGTTCTCTTAAGTACAGCTGTGAGGAATAAACAAGTATAATATTATTTCACTGAAGCCTCTTAAATTCTCAAAAGGCTGGCTGCATATGTAATAACAGGTACCCCTAGCCATCCTACTGCATAGAGAATGTGTGCTAAGCCCTCTAGGGATGTTTGGAATCATGGATAGTATTACACTTTATGTTCACTGTGTTCTTCTTGTACTTAGGATAAATAGTGATCAGTAAACTACACAAGGCAAGAGACTCCTTCTTAACATGTGTCTTCAAAATGTTGTTTTACAGTTTCACCTTCTCACCCGTGGAAAACACTTTGTATCGTCTCGTTGGATCCTAATTTCTGTTACTCCTCTTGCACTGTGAACCCAGTTTTAAAGACTATATGGATTTCTTAAACATAGCATTGTGGTTCCTCCAGTCAGATCTCATAGCTGAGATTACTGGGTGACCATGGACCTGAGATGGACACAGTGTAACATCTCATGGTAGGAAAATGAAGACAGGCAGATGTCATTGTGGTAATCAGAATAGTACATAATTTAAAAGGAGAATTGTTTTCTTCTGGAATTAATGCAATTAATAGTTTGAAACCACTAATGGCATGTGGGTAACGACAACTATGGAAAACAAGGGATGATGTCTGTGCTCTGAGAGGTATCTAGAATCTGGGGATGGGGAAGGAAATTGAGGCCCGTGTGGCTGAGGAAGCATCTCCGTGCTGCCACTTCATTTTCACACTTGCCCTGACTCAGCCATTTCCTGTTTCCTCACACACATGCGAGGACAGTTCTTCCTGGGGGGGATTATTATAACCAAGAATCAGATAAATGCAAAATGAAAGAAGACAACTCCAGGGACCCCACGAATCCCCTGTTCTAAATGACAAGCGATTTGAGCCCAGCCAGCAGATTTCAAAGCACTCCTGGTTTTATAAACCATTACCGTCATTATGTCTACAAAAGGAGAAGAGGCCTGCTCGTTCCTTTTCAAGCCAGTCTCCCCTTTAAGTAAGTTTTTTTTTTTTTACTTTTTTTAAAGTCAATTGAAAAGTTGAGTTTAAAAATAAATAATTCATAAGAAGGAAGCTTTTGGACAAATCTTTCTGGAAGGCAAAAATTGTATAGTTGTGGCTGTATGAATATAGAAGGCTTTTTTATTTTATTTTAGTAGAGTCACAGGGAGACTATCCTTATATAAAAATAAGAAACGTGACTAAAAACTCCCTTAGTTTTGCATTTGACTTTACGAGTTCTGAAAAACATGGAAGGTGGCTTTTGTCCAGCCTACGTTTCTTTTCTTTTTTTCTCCTTTTTGATGCCTCTACAATCTATAGTCAACAATGTAATGGCCTCTCTGTCAGTTCAGATCCTACTGGTCTGAGAAGTACTTTTTTCTGGGAGAGGACAACACTCTAGCATATGCATAAATCTTTAAAGGATAATTGCGTAATCACATTTGATTTTGCCTGGGTCAGTTGAAACCGTACCTAGCACCAGATTTTCTTAGCTGCTGCAAATTAGCTGCTTCACAGAAATTCTAAATTATAGGTTTTGGGAAGGCAATGAGTCCTAAGTTTTCAAATGTAAATCACCTATGTAATAAATACCTTTGAATTATCTGCACACATGTGTGGTTGTGTGTAGATATAGAAAAACACACACTGCAGTTACCTTCAAAATTCAGGTTCTGCTGCCTCAATAAATCGGTAATGCAATTGTTTTGAAACGCATGTTTAGAGTCAAAAATATCTTCACTGAAAGATTTAATGATGAGAAGGATCATATACTGATTGGAATAAAGAAAATGGTAGATTAGTTTTATAAGACTTGAATCTTAAAAATATATATAAAAATAAAGATATATGAGAAAGACAAAATATGGTCAGACCTTTACCTTGATATGGAGGATGTAATACAGGAAAACACACTGTGTTTTCTGGGACTGTTTTATCTTCCAATATTGGAAAGATATTTTTTAAAAATGAGTAGTTAGTTAACATACTATACTTATTGCCAATGCTTACCTCATCACAATGACACATACAAGAAGGAGAGATTTGTTTGGGCCCATGTCTTCAGCATGCTTACCTAGCATGGTGGAGTGGGCTTTATGGAGTGGTACAGCTCACAGCATGGTAAACCAGAGGGGCAAAGGAAGAGGATGCTTGTCCTCTTTGCCTTTCTCAATTTTCTTCTGATTCTGCATGGGTCCCAACCCTTGTGATGGTGCTATATCCCACACAGGATGAGTTTTTCCCTTTATTTAATCTGGATCTCCCAAAAACACACTTACAGGACTCTCCAGTCAAGCATTTCCAGTCAATTTGGCAATGAAAATTAGTCAATATGTAGTGTCACTTGCTTGAGTTCTGATTCAAAGAATACTTCTGATCTAATTTTCAAATTTTGGGACACAAAACTGTGGCCAAGACAACTTATAAGACATGATTGCCATTCAGAGGGTGACCCCTGAGCAATTCCAGTCCAGAGCATGACAGCACATGGCAGCACATGAGCAGGCAGGCATGGTACTGGAGCACTAGCTGAGACTTTACATCTGATCTACAAACACTGGGCAGAGAGAGCTAACTAGTAATGAACAGACTTTTGACGCCATGGTTCCGGCCATCAGCAGCACATCTCCTCCAACAAAGCCACACCTTCCCAAAGCAGTTCCACCAAATGGGGACCAAGGACTCAAATCCGTGAGCCTATAGTGGCCACACTGGGTTCTATAAAAGTCTAGTTCTTGCATTAATGGCTATAAAATGCACCACCTCTAAGTCAGAATCTAATGCAGATGTTCTTTTCTTGACAACAAGAGAATGAAGACAGAGGGATTGTCACAGAGAACCAACTAAGCCCCCAGGCTCCCTGATGTTTAAAAGATGAACCTAACGTCCTGCTTAATGCATTCCCAAGGATGTGTCTGATTTATGAAGCTTAATGTGCACTTACCACATATCTGATTTACAAAGCTTTCTTGATTAGAGGGGAGTTTTTTTTTTCTTGGTCTATTATGATTGGTTTGTAAAACTCAGATTATGCATTAAAAGTAGCCTTTCTACTTTAAAAGGTTACTGCATAGTGCTTAAGGGCCCAGCCTCACAAACCTTTGTCCTTTCCCTTACCAGCTGTGTGATCTCAGGAATACCTTAAGCCCTATAAGCATCAGTGGGTTTTTTTTTTTAATTTGTAATATGTGGATAACAGTAATAATTACTAATGGGTATCTTGTCTCAATTAAGTGAAAGATTGATTCTGAAATCCTTAGCAGAGTTCCTGAGACATATTGTGAGCTCCTTAAATGCCACTGTGTTTGCTGTTATTAATATAGTAGTGTAACACAGCACAGGCCCCTTTAAGAAAGGAGGTATATAACCTCCCAAGCTCATGTGCCTATGTCTTTAAGTTGGCACTGACGTCTCTGCCCCCTTTTATTCCTTCTGTCATGTTCTTCAGTCTAGTCTAATCTGTTCTCTGTTTAATTTCTTTCTGTTTTCACATCTGACTACTTTGTTTTTGAAGGCAAGAGATAACACCTCCTTAGAGTTTAGTGTTTTATGTATGAAATTTCTACACTAAATATAAGTATATAATAAATATTAAAGTTATTACTAATTTTTAAATGAGAAACTTAGATCGCATTTTTCTTAAAGCTGGGCCATTCATATGCTATAAGCTGGAAATGGGCACTATCCCCCCTAAATGGAGAGGTGTTTAAATTGTCGGCATATCACAGATTTTAATTAGCTAGTTCTATGGTGTAGAAAAGGCAAACCATGGGCTCTCAAAATTGTTAAGCAGATAAAGGTACTTGTCACCAAGCCTGACAACCTGAGTTAAGCCCTGGAACCCACATGATATAAGGAGAGAACCCATTTCTTCAGATTGTCCCCCGACTTCAGGGGACAATCTGCAATACTGGAATATGAGGAGAAATATTGGTATTTGCACCCTCCTACCCCTTCACACATAGTAAAAATTTAGAAAAACAAACAAACGAGCAAACAAACATACGCATCAACAGAACTTTCCTCTGAATTAAATAACACTTGAGGCTTCTGTTGTATTCAATAATTCTACTAGACTCTGCACTGAGGAATCTACTGTTAGCTGTGTGGTAGGTAGGCGACTAGTTTTAGTTGGGCTTTCTCTTCTGGTACCTGGTTGGTTGTTGTGATGCTATTAGCTAAGAGAAATGTGCTGCTGACCACACCACCTCTCATTTGGTCCTAAGGGTAGACCTACTTGCCGAGATGACGACCTGATAAATCTCAAAGACTAGAGAAGCTCATGATACCTGATGGGTTTGGGCTAGATAACAGATCTTGTCATGTCCTCTGTATTCTGTTCACCAAAGCACGATACACATCCCAACTTTAAAGAATAGGGAAGAATTTCTACAATTGAAGCATTGAAGTTCGAATTGTAAGTATGGAGTTATAATTATGGGCTAGGGGAGTGTGTGTGTGTGTGTGTGTGTGTGTGTGTGTGTGTGTGTGTGTGCGTGAATGTCTTTGTAATCAGTTTTCCACACCAGCCATTTGAAACTTTGTTTGCCCCCTGTGATCTGAGTGCTTCACTGTGTTCATTTCTCTCTAGGTTTGAAGAACTTGAAAGAATATTAAAGTTCTTACCTGCTTGTCCTGCTTCAAAGCAAAGGACTGTTACTACATCTAGAAAGATTGAAATATTAATGGGGAAATTTCTCATTAAGGATGACTTTAGCCGAGTGCCTACAGTAGTGCACTGCAGTAATAAGAAGAAAAGCTTTGGAATTACTTCCTAACCATCTGTCTTTATTTTGCTAAACTACTATATTGACTTCCCCCAAGAAAGCCATGCATGAGGTAGCAACAGGGAGACAATCTACACAATAATTTGCAAACACAGATTTCTATGTTTTTTATGGTCAAAAGAGGAATTCAGCTTGGGCTGCATAGCCCTATGGCAACACTGTGAAACCATTGCAGGTACAAACTTTCAAATTTATCTTTGCCTAGAGCCTCATCTGATTTATTTTAAAGTGTATTTCTCCAAGATGCCCAAAGTCAAAACATTATTTACAATGTGAGCCTAGAAACACAGCATACTACATCTATTTTCCAGAACAAAGGGGGTTGGGAAATTCATTCTTATGAAGGCAAGAAAATATAGCTCCTTATTTATTTACAACCTTCTCCCACTTTGAAAGAGTAGCTGGCCTGCACAATTGGCAGCGAGTTAAGCCACACATGTGGCAAAATGGAAAATCAATCTTTTGTATCAGCGTTGCTGTTGATTGAGCAGCACCTGTACGTTTAGGGAGAAGAAGGAGAGAGATTCTGCAGATATCGATCTCAAAGTCATTATCGCCCATGTTCAGTGATAGCAAGCTAGCATTTTGTTTCCACCCAACATTTGTTTGAATTACTAGAAAAGCGTAAAGAGGCAAAACACAGCAGTTGTCTCTACAGAGAATCATAGCCATAGAATTTGGACCATTGAATCTGTTCCTCTGAGAATCAATGGTTTCTCTCTGAATTTCCCTGGGACCCACATAGACACACTTTACCGCTGACATTCTCATCCGGGTGAGTGATTGGACTTGCTTGCTATAGGAATGTCATTTTTTCTGGAAGGAAACTGAAACTTCATAAGCCTGTATCTTAACACCAGTGGTCAAATTTCAAACTCTATGTTGACTGAATTCTAACAAATGACAACACATAAGGTGCATATAATGAATACTCTAAATTGTTGCTACTAGGAAACTTGCATGCAGAGGAAGAAAGGTGGATTGTTTTATATATAGGATTCCTTCTGTTATGTACAAAAGAACTGATTATTAATATAAATTCAGTAACAGACTATTGACCAGTAAAATGCACTAAACATCATCCATATCTATATCTTGATAACATCAAGATATAGGCTGAAGTATTTGCTGTCTTCAAAGAGGCTATGGAGTGGCATAGACGATTCAGTGCAATGCAATTTGTGGTGATACCATTTGAGAAATAGAATTAAATTAATTTGAATCCGTAGTCCAAATTTTGCTTTGACTTAAGAATAATGACTGGAAGCTTCATGGGAAAGGTGATATTTGGGTGGGTGGTCCTCTCATAGAATATAACCATCATCATTGTTCTCATTTTATGTCATTTTATATTCCTCATTTTGTCCTCAGCTGACCTATGGTATGTGGTATGGATATTGTCACTGTCTTCTTTTGCACTGGAATTTTTTTAAGACTATGCCTTCTTGCTGTGTTGTGTCCCTTCTGTTTATAAAGAATGCCTCAGCAGAAATGTGCTCAAGTTATACCTATCCTAAAACCAATGAGGCTTTCAGCAGAGGGAGTAAAATAACATTTCTCCGCCTTTATGTTTCTTCATTCAATTGCAGCTGTCCTCATCAACTCTTCTGTCCTTAGGGCTATAAATAGAGCAGTCTCTAGACGTGTTTCTTCTACGCTAGGGAGAGGGCAAATGTGTTTTCTTCTGTTGTATAAAGCACTGTTTGGGCTGGAGGTTTTTGTTAGTTTTCTGCAGTTTGCCTTATGCACATAATATCCTATCCTCCCAGTCTCAAGTGATGTAGGAGAGCTAGGAAAAGAAAATGTATCTATGCACTAACAATAATGTTTGACCATAGGAAGGGAGAACAAATTGTTTAAATACATGTTTTTCACAGTATTCTTTAAAGTCTACCATCTAGACCAGAAGTTAGTGTACCACAGCTGCTAATCGGGCTGCATTACCCAGGTATAGCAAGACCCTGATTGACATATTCAGCTAGAAGCAGAGTGGGTTGTCTATAGGTCAACTGGCTCTCACCCAGGGATGTAAGTCTTCATAATTGTCAGTGCATATTCAAAGGGAGTTGTAATAAACTATAGTCTCCTCTCATAATTTATAAAATCACCTTCACTAGATGCTGATGGCATGGCAGCTGCCATTCTTAACAAAATGTGGAAAGGTGATTAAACTCGTTAAATTGGCTCAATGTGATTCATTTCCAGTTGCCTCTATTTTCCTGTTAATGACATAAGTGTGTGTGTGGGGGGGTACTTGTATATGAATGTCCATGTTCTTCCTCATGATGGAAAAGACTTGCATTGTGTATATATACTACAGTTTCTTTAGCCATCTCATTGTTGCTCGACAACTGGGTTGGGTCCACACCTCAGCTACTGTGAAGAGTGCTGCACTGAACATGATTATGCTAACATGTCTTTGTTATGTCTGCTTGCAATCCTTTTGGTAAACATCCGACCTCAGAAACATAATCATTTTCTCTCATTTATGGATTTCTCTCACTTAGGGTTCAGGTGTTCAAGACATTCATTAAATCATGTAAGTACCTGTAACATAAAACTAGGAGTAGAATTGTCTATGGGACAAAGCGGCGTAGCAAGAGACGTGTGAGATAACAAAATGGAAGGTGGCCACGTGGCATATCAATGGAAGGGTCAGGTACAGCATGGTATTGGAAGCACCAAGGGCTGCGGGATCGATCCAGTTCTCAGTTTCACAATTTTGCAATGATAAATTTGAGATAGTTAAAACCTTAAGTGAATGTTTGGTAAAAATTGTAAAAATAGAATTTGAATCTGGTACTTTGTGTTGCCCGTAGGAAATGACAGCTTACTGGATATTTATACTGGAGGAATGGCTGCTGGGGTAGATTTAGAATCTCTAGGATGGAGGGTACTTTAAATGGCAAAGCCAAGTTTAAGGCTTAAGGGGGGAATGAATTTGAAGAAGCATGGCGTCCTCAGAGAGAGCAAATGCAGCAGAGAGAATGGGCAGTACTGAGTTGATTTAAAAATACCACCATCTGGGCTTGATAGGGTGAGATCAGTAACTCTGCTTTGGTGGGCTGTGAAGAGACACAAGATTGAGGTAGGTTAACCAGTGAAGTGTCTGCTCCTCAGCCAAGTGACACAGGGACACAGTTGCTCCCCCTGTGGTACTGTCAACTGTTTGCTGTCCAGTGCTATGGTGCTATGGATTTTTTTCAGAGTCTGTGGGAAAAGCTAGTGTATGGAGGACTGCCCAGCAGGTCTCTCAGGAGAGAGAATGAAATCTTACACATCTCACCACTTATAGTCCACCAGCCAGCTCCTACTACCATGGACCCCTCTCCCAACTGACACCTAGTTGACCAGGACATGTAAAATAGGAACAGAAGTCAACCATGGATGTTTCTCTTTCTTATGGAGTTGGAAAAACTAACAAGCAAATGGTTTTGAAGTAAAAAGTTATTTAGTGAGAGTTTTTCAGCTGTTTCATGTTCCAATTTCCTTATTGTAGTTTATTTATTAGGAAAGACACAAATATTTGTATCTTCCTTCTTTCCTTCCTTCCTTCCTTCCTTTCCTCTGCAATTATATTTATAATTTTCCCTTTTCCTTCCATTGAAAATAGATTTTTTTCTTATGTGATATATCACATAAGATTCTGATTACAGCTTCCTCTTTTTCTACTCCTCCCAGTTCCTTCCCACCTCCTCCATCCAATTAAAATCTCTTTCTGTGTCTCATTAGAAAATATATAGGATTCTAAGGGATAACATTAATAGAATAAAATAAAAATAGGAGAAAAACAAAAACTAACATGCCAGAATTGGACAAAACAAACAGAAATGAATAGAGTCCAAGAGAAGGCACAAGAATCAGAGACCCACTTGCTCACACACTCATGAGTCCCATAAAAACACTAAACTTGAAGCCATAATATATATATATATATATATATACATACATACATACATACATACATATATACATACATACATACATACTGAGAACCTGGCACAGATTCATGCACCCCTGTGAGTTCATATGAACTTTGATACTGTTGACTTAGAGGCCATTATCTTGGTATCCTCTGTCTCCTCAGCCTCTTACACTCTTTCTGCCTCGTCTTCTGCATGGTTTGCTAAGCCCCTAGGGGAGGTATTTGATGGTGAAGCTCCACTTAGGAATGAGCATTCAAAGGTCTCCCTCTTCCCCACGTTTTCCTGCTGAGGAACTCCGCCTTTGCTCCTGCCTATTTCAGGAAGAAGCTTCTCTGATGATGGCTGAACAAGGCGCTGATCGATGAGTAAAGCAGTATGACATTAGGAGTTATTTTATAGCTAGTGTTTCACATTTTGTTTGTTTTAGATTAGTAATGTTTAGTTTTACCCTAGGTGCCTAGGCTGTCTAGTCTTGGGTTCTTAGTCACCCTAGCCATTTCTGGTCTGGGTCTCATCTCATGGAGTGAACCTGAAGGCACGTCATGTTTTTGTTGATTACTTACACAGGGTTTGGACTGCTATTGCATTAACATATCTTTCAGGCAGAAGAGCATTGTAGATTAAAGGGTTTGTGGCTGGGTTAATGTTTATGTTGTTCTTTTGGTAATATGTAAAGTACCTTCCTGCATAAAACTGATAGAATGTAGGGATGAAGGTTCTACGTAGGTACCAGCTCAACTTCCCTATAGGAAATGAGTTGTATAGATGTTATCTACAACAATGGGACCTTGCTATCAGTTGGTAGAAAGCAGCCTGTAGCCTTAGCAACAGCCTGGGTTGTTTAGGATTCCCATGGAATCTGCTTGGTGAACAATTCCATAGATGTAACTCAGTCCTGGTACTGAAAGCTTCATTTGGTGATGAGAAGTCTAGTTGGAGGCTCTCTGTCTCCCCATTATTTGGGGATGTCATTTAGCTTGCCCTCGTAAATGTATTTAGCCTTTATGAAGCTTCTGCTGTCCTATGTTTTTAGGCTCTTCTGCACATTTTAGCTATCTTTCCCCACTTCCACTTAATCCTCCCATCATGGCCACTCATCCATAACCATCTTTTTACATCATTTACTTTTAGAAAGGAGCGACACCACGACGTTCTTCTCAAAGCAGTTTATTCAGGAACCTTTCTTTCTGCATGCAAGCAGCAATGTCTCTTTTCTTCCCTTCCTTCTCTCCCTCAACTCTGCCTCCTCAGTCCAGACTGTGTAATCTCAGTTCATAGGTCCACGTCACATGGCCTGATCTTGCGTCATGGTGCGCCTGCACAACTCTCACAATGGACATGGCTAGTTTCAGGTGTGTGAGGAAGTCAGGTGCTAGTCATGAGACTTAGCTGCAGTCCCGGGCACCATATTGGGACTGCCACCACACCTGTTCCCCACATCCTTTGTGACTGTATAGCTCAGAATGGCCCCCTACAACTTTTATAATGAGATCTATCTTTTCCTTAGAGTCCCTTACTATATGCATAGCCTCTGTGGTTGTATGGATTGTAGCCAGTAGGTAGCTATCAGACATGTGCAAGCAAACAGATCCCGTATTTGTCGCTCACTGCCTCAGATACTTCATTCAGAATACCTTTTCCAGTTTCATCCATTTGCTTATAAATTTCTTTTTCTTTCAAGGATGAGTAATATCACCATTGTATAAACATACCACACTTTCTTTATCCATTCATGTGTTGAGGAACAACTAAATTGTTTCCAATTCCTGGCTAGTACGAACAGAGCAGCCATGAATGGTTGAGTGGGTATCTCTTCTGTAGGATGAAGTATCTGTTGGATATATTCCCAAGAGTGGTATAGTTGGATCTCAAAATACTTCAATTCCCATCTTTCTGAGAAGCCAGCACACTGATTTTCACAGTAACTATATGAGTTTGAACTCCCACCCCCAATGGGTGAATATTTCCTTACTCCACAATCTTGTCAGCATGAACTGTCACTCGTTTTGTTGATCTTAGCCATTCTGACAGGTGTAAAATGAAATTTTTTTATTAGAAACAACCAAGAAACAGCCACAAGACTTTGATCCAATCTGCCATCTGGATTGAAGGGAAATTTTCATAGTAGTTGTTAGACTCTAATTCCACCTATATGGGGTTTCCTCATAGCCTGGGGTTACATGGAGTTTGAGGAACTTAGAGGCAAAGAGAAGCAAAATACAAGCCCACGATGATTATTATTATACTTTCTGTCCAAATGATGAGAGTACTACCTAAAGCTGTGGGAACTTGGATAGCAGTTACTCAGACACAGGCTGAAGATCTTGCCAGGTGTCTGACAGTGTCAGGGATAGGGAAGGCAGGCAGTGTAATTGCTCCTTTATATATGATTATGGCCAGTAGATCTGACAATGTTGGGACTCTGCAAGATACTAGCATCTGGGAGAATGTAGCCTCAACAGTAAATATTCTATAATGAGCAAATAGGCAATAGAGAAATGAAGAACAGGTTTCAGCACAGTCATGAGAAAGAAGGATTTTGTAAATAGCAGCTGTAGTTGGAAACAACTATGGGATGGAAGGTTAAATATTTTAAATTTAGGGCCAACAAATGGCTTAGTAGGTAAAGCCACTTGCTCCACAAACACAGAGACCGACATAGATCTTTGAATATTTGTAAAGATGGAAGAGGAGAACCGAATTCACAAGATGTCCTCTGATCCATGTGTTCCCCTCCAACCAGCCCAATACTAGTATCAAACGCTAAACTTCCAAAAATGTGGACCTCAGAATGCATTGCATGGATTCCAGCTGGGATGGTCGGAGACCTTCAGCAATGGAAACAAATGCCACATCTTGGGTCTTCCTAGACAGGCAACAAGTTCCAATAAAAAGAGAAGGGGCTACAAGGCACTGTGGAGGATTGTGCAGAATGTGTAAAAGATGTCGATCTGGTAGAGATTGTCATTGAAAAAGACTGTACTCCCTGACACCTTGGCCAAAGACAGGACAAGGAACTGTTTACTGCAAAACTGAAAAATGAGATAGTAACATGTTTTCTTATAGAGGAGAACAGACTAGACTGTGAAGGTCCATTTATCATTCATCTACAGATAGTTTATTCCAAATTAGAAAATCTAAGGGAATCATCACTTCTTATCATCACAATGAAACAATGCTTATGCAGAAGTATTCATTTAGTTCTCAGCCATAGTAAATGAACTTTGTTTAACCAAAAGTGATATAATTAAATCAAGGGTCAATGAAAAAAGTTAATAGAAGCTTCACTACCAATGTTCTCTGGGAAAGATCGCAGAGAACAGACATTCCAAACTGGAGGATTTCATTATAATTTTTCTTGTATTGCATGTTGTATCTTTCTGTCTCTGTCTCTCTTTCTGTCTCTCTCTCACATGTATGTAGATGCCTGTGTGTAATTTGTATCTATATGTTTGTGCACAGGCATGTGAGTTCCACATTTATAAATGTCACAAAGAAAGAACAAACTTGGGTCTTCACTTCTTCCCCTCCTACTGTGTTTGAGAGAGTTTCCCCCCTTGTTGCTTGTTGTACATGCCAAACTATCTGGCCTACAAGTTTCTTCAGAAACTGTCTCCTCTTTTTCTCTTACTGTCAGTCTAGTGAGCTTATAGACACATGCTAATCAGATTTTGTGGGTTCTGAATATAGGTGTTCATGCTTGTGAAATACTTGCTTCCATGCAGAGTCATCCCCCAGCCCAAGATGTTTAATTTCAAAGGGAAGCAAATACACTGTGGAGAAAAATCTTCATCATTCATTTTGCTAATAGTCTACTGACAAATTTCAGGATGAATAAACAGATGTCTGTGTACATTGTGATGTTACTTAGTGAATTCATTGTAGCAGAAGTTTATGAAGGACAGCATGTGCCAAGCTATATCCGTTGTAGTCTACATGATATTGTCAATCATTATGGTTAAAAAGATAATGTAGGAAATGTAGAAGGGGCAGTGTTCATGCATGTGGAGAGTGTATTTTATTTTGATTCTATCATAAAACAAAATATCAATAAAACAAGGCACAAAACACTTTTATTAATCAGTGACATTCCAATAAGTCTAGAATCCCCTTCACCTATATAATCTCGATAGTCTCTGTTCTTCCTTTAAACTGGCCAATGCTATGATTTTTCAATATATTTTTCTACTTATGAATTCATATATATACGAAGCAGCAGAAGAAATAAATTCTAATATTTGGAATGTGTTCACAAAACACAACTCACTTAAATTGAACTGTTCTATTCTTTAAAGATACACATAGTTTAGGTACTTGTGATTATCTAATAGTCCACTGTATAAAGTACCACTGTGTCTTAGTTGGTGTTTTACTGAGGGTTTTACTGCTGTGAACAGAGACCATGACCAGGGAAACTCTTATGAGGACAACATTTAATTGAATCTGGTTTATAGGTTCAGAGATTCAGTCCATTTTCATCAAGATAGGAACATAGCAGCACCCAGGCAGGGATGGTACAGAAGGTGCTGAGAATTCAACATCTTGTTCTAAAGGCCACATGAGGAGAATAGCATCTGCAGGCAGCTAGAAAGAAGGTCTCAAAGCCCAAACTCACAGTGACACACTTCCTCAAACAAGGCTATGCTGACCCCGACAAGTTCACACCTTCAAATAGTGTCACTCTCTGGGCCAAGCATGTTCAAACCACCACAGTTGGAATACCTTGTATTCATATATATTGATATTTTGTCTTTTAGTGAGTGAATCAATGATTAGGTTCTTTTCTTCACAGAAAATTCTCCCGCATCCCAATGTTCATTGCTGCATGATTGTGTCTCCATCTCTTATGACAACTATTGAGTTATTCTGCAATACATTTGCTAAATCTTATGCTCAGAGTTTTTCATAATTTTTGTCTTGATGGTCTTAGTTATAACGACATATTTGACTATTTCTAGTCAGTCATGAAGGTAACATCGTGAGTTAGATTCAGGAACATGAATGTGTTTGCATCTATGAAACCCAAACTCTGTGATTAGCTTTCAAATTTCAAGATCCTAAGACAGACATTGGGTCTGCATTCATGGAAATAATAGAAATAGGACCAAGACACAGCTCTTCAGTGGATTGTCTGCCACTCATCGGTACATGCACTTCCATTATTCTTTGCTTTACCTGACACTCTAGAAGAGTTTACTTAGTGGCAGATGATATTCTTGCTCAAGGATGTGCAGCTATGAAAACAAACATGTCTCCTAGCACTTACTGTCATTTTGAAGGTCACCAACAATCATCAAGTAAAACAGTGAGCTGAGCTGTGAGAGAGAAATAATGTTATAAATAATAATTTAGAATACATAAAAAGAGGTTTAGGAAATAATGGAATGTGGAGATGATAGCATCAGCAATAGCAATAAAAGTTTTAAGATGCAAGGATGCTATTCTAACATAATTAGGTATCAAACCTTGTTTGCACCATAACTCAGTATGTGGGGCTGCACTTAAATCTTTCCTTTGATAAGAACAAGACAGAAATCCAGAGAGGGAAGATAGCTTTCTGAGGTCCTACAGCTTGTTGACATGGGCTGGTAGGAGCAGTAACTTGAAAAGGTCACACATGAAGTAAGGGCAGGCTGAAAAGCATCCCATGGAGTCAGGGAAAAGATCAAGTACAAATGTGTTTCAGGCAAGGTGCTTGATCTATTCCTGGAAAAGAGATGCTGGTATGGAAAAGTTTCTGGAAACTTCTTTATCAAAAATATCCCATTGAAACAACTTTGAGGCATCACACATTTTATCTGAAGTGGTGAGAGATAACAAGTGATCTCAAAATAAAGAACCTGGAAATTAGTATTTTGGACGTTTCGATGGTGGACTGGGGCTCTCTTGGTCCACGTATAGAAGGAAGATAACATTCCAGCTGTTGCATTTTTTACGATGCAGATTTGGGGTCAGAATAACAAGGAGATAATGGATAATCTGATTTCAACGCAATAGCCTCAAAGAAGAGTTATAGAAGTCAGGCCAACTTTAAGCAGTTTCACTGCTAATTTTGAAAGAGCTTAACAGCTGTACGATAGCAAGTAAGTTACCCATTAATCTCATACCCCTGGGCTCTCTCCCAGCACTTAGTATAGTCAATATTGACCAGTTCCTTGGTTAACTGGGATAAAGACATAAAAATATACTATTCAACTTGTAGGTGATATATGATGACACACTAATAGAGAATGACAAGAAACAATAATATCAATTAAATAGGCTAAAAGTGAACATTATATTCATAAACAATATAAATCCATAAAGGTGAAAAGTCTAAAGTTTTATATTGAGTTTAACATACATGTGAATGTATATGTGTTCATATCTCTCTTTCTCTCTCTGTCTCTCTCTCTGCCTCTCTCTCTCTCTCCTTCTCTCTCTCTCTCTCTTTCTCTCTCTATCCTAATAGTTAAATATCCAAAGAAAGCAGAGTCTTCAGACTTACAGGAATGGATTCAGGCACAAATGTTTTCAGTTATCAGCTGAATGGAATAACTTGAGAGTGCCTGAATCAAAAGACGTCTTCCATTTTATATTCCATTGAGTATGGAGACAAGTACATTTAAAACACTTTGAATTACAAAAGCTTCTAGTCATCTTACATACCATGGACTCTAGATTTGTGCTCCTTAATTTGCTCTTTGCACTTAATAGAATGTAAATATCTCTGGGGGTGGCGGTATAGTCCCAGGCCATGGGAGGTGGAGAAAAGAGTATCTATATGAGTTTGAAACTTACCTGGTCTTTATAGAAAGTCCAAGCCAGCCTTGGCTACATCGTGAGACCCTACTTCAAACTAACAAAACAAATAAAAAACTAAGCAAGCAAAACAAAGCAACACACCTTTGACTGTCTTATCAGGAGAAACATTCATCTCTCAAGGTGAATGCCAAATATTTCCTACCAGTAGATTACAAGCTAGTAATACACAGTCTTCTCTACATCATTTTTAATGTGCTTTGGCCAACAAGAAAGACTAAATTAAGCCACAATGAAATGTGATGGTTTGAATGAACAATGTCACCCAGACTCAAGTATTTAAACACTTAGTCCCTGGATTGCAGAGATGTTTGGGGAGGTTGTAGAACCTTAATGGAAGAAACATGGCACTAGAGTTCGACTTTAGGAGTACCCAGCTTCATGTCATTTCAAGATTGTTTTCTCTACTTTCTGATGTGATCTCTTAGCTTC